>NC_052944.1:76991624-77026624 GCF_013358895.1 Oreochromis aureus | reverse complement strand
ATGATGCACTTTTTTCTCTCGTCATATCTTTTTGATGGATTTCCACAGAGACCTGAAAATTTCCATGACTGTTCACCAAAGCCTGCTGTCTCTTACAGTGAAAAAATGATATTGATACTCCAAATAGATTTAGAGTTAGAAAGCGTTGTTTGAGGGCAAGTCAAGGCAGTTTTGCTTTGTTCTACTCAGTTATGGTGCATTAGAAGTCATATATCTTCAATAATTTATATTTTATCGCTGAATTATGAAGACCTGCAGATTCCCCATCTCTTCTGAACAAAATGGTGTTAGAATGAGCATTCTAGCCCCTACGGTTAGGAAATTATGGCCATTTGTTCGAGGGGAGTCCTGAATGTGAGAAATACACTGAAGAAAACCCATAGCTCTCTCTGTGTCTGTCTGTGTAAGTGCTGATTACAGCAGGTGCAGCCAATTTAGCTGACCTAGATATGCCAAGCCCAGACTCTCAACAGCCTCTGCACACTTTGCTCTGTGTGTGTGTGTGTGTATCAATATTTCTCCCATGTTAAAGTATTACTCCTCCATAATAGTATTTGTGCTGAATCAAAGTACTTCTACTACATCTTAGTACTTCTGCTCAATCATAGTATTTCTGCTGAATCATAGTATTTTTGCCATATCATGGTATTTGTGATAAAGCATTGTATTTCCACAAAATAACAGTATTATGTACTGTTATATTATTACTGCTCATAGTATTTCTGCCAAATCATAATATAACTGCAAAATAAAGATTTTTGAGCCAAATCATAGTGTTTGTGCTAAATCCTAGTAAATCTGCTCAGTGATATAACTTCTGCTATGCTGTAGTGCTTTTTGCTAGATTATAGAATTTCTTCTAAATCAAAGTATTTCATGTAAATCATAGAGCAGTTTTACAGTCATCTTACTGTTAAGCCATAAATTACGTTTGTTTGAGGGTGGAAATCTGTCCTCCTCTCACTTTTCAAACTCTGAAAATGAAGCCGTTTTTCTCTCATCATATCTCCGTGACGGAGGTAAAAGGAGCAATGAAAATCGCAGTGAAAGTTCAGCAAAGTCTGCTGATTGACCCAGTACAAGAATTGTGCTTTATCCCACCTAGTTTTGGAGTTACATGACGTTTTGTAACTCCAAAATCGGCGTTTTACGCCTCTCATCGCGATCTAAATCTGACAGTTCATCTCCCGTTTTCCAAACCGCTGCTCTCTTTCCCAGTGGCACAGTTGGTAATGACGCCGGTCGGCAGCCTAAAGATCACGGGTTCAATTCCACCTTGGTCAACATTTTTTTTTTTCCTAGAAATTAATACACTATCACAGACAAGTAATTCATATTCATCATTTATTACAATTCTGCAAACTTTTATGATTTTAGCAGCTTTTCTAATATGGACCTCAGATTCTTCTTAACACTCCATGGCACAAATACTCTTCCCTTTAGGCTCTGTGTATCTGTGTGTGTATCAATATTTTTCCCATTTTAAAGTATTACTCCTCCATAATTGCATTTCTGTTAAATCAAAGTACTTTTACTACATCTTAGTACTTCTGCTCAATCATAGTATTTCTGCTGAATCATAGTATTTTTGCCATATCATGGTATTTGTGATAAAGCATTGTATTTCCACAAAATAACAGTATTATGTACTGTTATATTATTACTGCTCATAGTATTTCTGCCAAATCATAATATAACTGCAAAATAAAGATTTTGAGCCAAATCATAGTGTTTGTGCTAAATCCTAGTAATTCTGCTCAGTGATATAACTTCTGCTATGCTGTAGTGCTTTTTGCTAGATTATAGAATTTCTTCTAAATCAAAGTATTTCATGTAAATCATAGAGCAGTTTTACAGTCATCTTACTGTTAAGCCATAAATTACGTTTGTTTGAGGGTGGAAATCTGTCCTCCTCTCACTTTTCAAACTCTGAAAATGAAGCCGTTTCTTCTCTCATCATATCTCCGCGATGGAGGTAAAAGGAGCAATGAAAATCGCAGTGAAAGTTCAGCAAAGTCTGCTGATTGACCCAGTACAAGAATTGTGTTTATCCCACCTAGTTTTGGAGTTACACAACGTTTTGTAACTCCAAAATCGGCGTTTTACGCCTCACCGCGATCTAAATCTTACAGTTCATCTCCCGTTTTCCAAACCGCTGCTCTCTTTCCCAGTGGCACAGTTGGTAATGACGCCGGTCAGCAGCCCAAAGATCACGGGTTCAATTCCACCTTGGTCAACATTTTTTTTCCCCTAGAAATTAATACACTATCACAGACAAGTAATTCATATTCATCATTTATTACAATTCTGCAAAGTTTTATGATTTTAGCAGCTTTTCTAATATGGACCTCAGATTCTTCTTAACACTCCATGGCACAAATACTCTTCCCTTTAGGCTCTGTGTATCTGTGTGTGTATCAATATTTTTCCCATTTTAAAGTATTACTCCTCCATAATTGCATTTCTGTTAAATCAAAGTACTTTTACTACATCTTAGTACTTCTGCTCAATCATAGTATTTCTGCTGAATCATAGTATTTTTGCCATATCATGGTATTTGTGATAAAGCATTGTATTTCCACAAAGTCATAATATTTCTTCTAAATCATATTATTTCAATCAAATCTCAGGAGTTGTGCTAAAACACAGTATTATTACCAAATCATAGTATCTGTACCCAAACATATCTGTTCAACTTATTTAACTCTTCTCAACAGTCCAACACCTCTTCTTCACCCCGTTTCAGCAGAATTGAGTTTTTCACCCTTTTCAGCACAAATCCCAGCTTTTTCAGGTGTTTTCAACAGAAATCTCTTTTATTTCTGATTGCTGATCTCTTTGTTTTTCAGCTGCCTGCCCTCTTTCCAGGTGGCGAATCAGTAATGACACGGCTCTGCAGCTCAAAGGTCGTGGGTTCAATCCCACCTTGGTCAACATTTTTTTTTTCACTACAAATTTATACACTATCACAGACCTGTAATTTATATTGCTAATTTTTTTCACTACAAATGAGTAGTGCAAAAACATACTATGTCTGCAACATCACAGTATATCTGTTATGTTATAGTATTACTACTAAATCACAGTATTTCTGCCAATTCAAGGAGGCTGACTGTTACTAAGTGCATCAGTGTACATAGGTCATCTCTTGTGTTGGAGTGCCCTCTTGTGGCGCCTTTTGGGTAGTGTCTTAGTAAACGTGAACACTGCAAAGAAGTGGTATCAGACTGGTTTGTAGTGGACGAATTTGTTGCCAGTTTATTTCATCTTTAATCCGTATTCATGTTGTAATGTGGTAACTTTTGTGGCACAAATACCACAATATGGCAGAAATACTATGTTTTGGCACAAATACTTTGATTTGGTATACTTTAGCTTCTTCACCCCTTTTCAGCAAAATTTTCATTTTTTCACCCTTTTCAGCACAAATCCCAGCTTTTTCAGGTGTTTTCAACAGAAATCTCTTTTATTTCTGATTGCTGATCTCTTTGTTTTTCAGCTGCCTGCCCTCTTTCCAGGTGGCGCAATCAGTAATGACACGGCTCTGCAGCTCAAAGGTCGTGGGTTCAATCCCACCTTGGTCAACATTTTTTTTTCACTACAAATTTATACACTATCACAGACCTGTAATTTATATTGCTAATTTTTTCACTACAAATGAGTAGTGCAAAACATACTATGTCTGCAACATCACAGTATATCTGTTATGTTATAGTATTACTACTAAATCACAGTATTTCTGCCAATTCAAGGAGGCTGACTGTTACTAAGTGCATCAGTGTACATAGGTCATCTCTTGTGTTGGAGTGCCCTCTTGTGGCGCCTTTTGGGTAGTGCCTTAGTAAACGTGAACACTGCAAAGAAGTGGTATCAGACTGGTTTGTAGTGGAGGAATTTGTTGCCAGTTTCTTTCATCTTTAATCCGTATTCATGTTGTAATGTAGTAGTACCACAATATGGCAGAAACACTATGTTTTGGCACAAATACGTAAAAACGCCTGCACCTGTTTTGGCGGGAAAAAGTACACAGCCTCTCTGATTGGTGGATTCAAATTCAGCAGCTCCCAGGCTGCTTGACTGACCTAGAAAGTTTCTTCTCTCTCCCTCTGTGTGTGTGTGTGTGTGTGTGTGTGTGTGTGTGTGTGTGTGTGTGTGTGTGTGTGAGAGAGAGAGAGAGAGAGAGAGAAAGCCTTTTCATGGGATGATCTCATTGTAAGATTCAAATTCAATATATTTAGACTGGTTGACTGAATTGGATCTTGTGTGTGTGTGTGTGTGTGTGTGTGTGTGTGACAGAGAGAGAGAGAGAGAGAGAGAGAGAGAGAAAGCCTTTTCATGGGATGATCTCATTGTAAGATTCAAATTCAATATATTTAGACTGGTTGACTGAATTGGATCTTGTGTGTGTGTGTGTGTGTGTGTGTGTGTGTGTGTGTGTGTGTGTGTGAGAGAGAGAGAGAGAGAGAGAGAGAGAGAAAGCCTTTTATGGGATGATCTCATTGTAAGATTTAAATTCAATATATTTAGACTGGTTGAATGAATTGGATCTGTGTGTGTGTGTGTGTGTGTGTGTGTGTGTGTGTGTGTGTGTGACAGAGAGAGAGAGAGAGAGAGAGAGAGAAAGCCTTTTTATGGGATGATCTCATTGTAAGATTTAAATTCAATATATTTAGACTGGTTGATTGAATTGGATCTGTGTGTGTGTGTGTGTGTGTGTGTGTGTGTGTGTGTGTGACAGAGAGAGAGAGAGAGAGAGAGAGAGAGAGAAAGCCTTTTATGGGATGATCTCATTGTAAGATTTAAATTCAATATATTTAGACTGGTTGACTGAATTGGATCTTGTGTGTGTGTGTGTGTGTGTGTGTGTGTGTGTGTGTGTGAGAGAGAGAGAGAGAGAGAGAGAGAGCCTTTTATGGGAGCATCTCATTGTAAGATTCAAATTCAATATATTTAGACTGGTTGACTGAATTGGATCTTGTGTGTGTCTCTCTCTGTGCATGTGTGTTTCCATATGTGTCCATATTTGTGATTGTGCGGCTGTTATAATTTTTTTTGCCGATTTTTTTCATTTAACAAGTACATTTGAAGGATCCTTAGCATGTACAGCATTTTTTCAGCTGTCCATTTTGCTTTTCCAATTTTTCTGTTTAAGTTGTTACTATTGCGCTAAATCATAGCATTTCTGCTGTTTTATAAGATTTGTGCTAAATATAGTATTTCTGATTAATTATAGTTTTCTACCAAATCACAGTATTACTACTAAAACATAGTATTTCTGCCAAATCTTGATAGTTCTGCTATGTTATTGTACTTGTAATTAATTATAGTATTTGTGCCAAAGCATAGTATTTCTGCCAAATCTTAGTATTATTGCTAAATCATAGTATTTGAGCAAAATCATAGTATTTGAGCAAATTCATTCTTTTTGTGCCATAGCATAGTATATTTGCTGAATCACAGCATTTCTGCTATGTTGTAGTATTTGTCCTAAATCACAGTATTTGTGCAATGTTTAGGTATTTTTGGTTAAATAAAGTATCCCTGTAATCTTGTACCATGTTTGCTAAATTCCTGTATTTCTGAGAAGATATCATGTTTCTGCTAAGTTACAATATTTCTGCTAAGTTCTGCTAGGTTATTTTATTTCTGCCAAGTATTATGTTTTCTTTACATTATTGTAGTTCTGCTAAGTATTTACATTTTTGCTAAGTTCTTATGCTTCTGCAAAGTTATTACAATTTTTTGCTATTTTTCAGCTTTTTCAGCTAGTTTCAGCTGACAGCTTCAGCGTTACAGCATCCACACTGCATTTTCGCAGGAAATGCAAATTTTTCTAGTTATTCTTGGTGTTTCCATACGTTTTTCGCCGTGGATCTACTTCCACAATTTTCAGCCGATTTTCACCGTTCAAATTTTAAACTATTCTGCTAATTTTTCCCTTTCCGGCTATATCTTTTGGTATTTTATACTGTTATACTTTTTAAAATATTAAGCTTTTTCCTTTAATTTGTCCCATTGAAATGAATGGGAAACTTCCGCAATTCTGCTAAAACTTGCTTGTTTTTGAAACTTAACTACTTTTTCCTACTTTCACGTAGAACAACCATTCAAACTTTAAAATGTTCTCAAATTATTGGGCTATTTAGGAATAAATCAGCTTTTTCAAATCTTTTACCGTTTTACTTTTATGCCTCTTAAAGTTTTGAGTTGCAAAATTGTGATTTTTCACAAAATACATGCGTTGTTATGGTTGCTATGCACTTGGCTTCCAGTGTGCCACTGAAGGTTTTGCAGTCTTCTCTTCATGTCCGAACAACTTCTTGCTACTTGCTCAATTTTCACTCAACTTCCACAAATTATACATCAAAACGTAGGTATTTTTGCTGGCTTTCCGAAAATGCCACTATCATGGTTGTGGGATTTATAGAATTTTGGCAAATCTCCTCAGACCAACACAAAGTCTGAAAACTCTCCATAGAAAGTCAATGGAGAGTTTGTTCAAAATCACCGCTTGATTTCTGCAATGAGAGGCATATTCGAATCGTCATATCTCCTTAACGAAGCGAAGTTAAAACATGAGGCTTGTCCCAGTATATCTTCAGACACTCCTGACGCTCACAATTCAAGAATTTCTTTCTCACCTATTACCGTTCTGAAATGAGTTAGACTTGTTTGAGGGTAGGAAATTCATCCTCGCTCAGATTTCTTCAGATTTCAAACTCTGAAATGAACCACTTTTTTTCTCTCGTCATATCTTTTTAATGGATATCAACAGACACCTGAAAATTTCCAAGATTGTTCACCAAAGCCTGCTGTCTCTTACGGTGAAAAATGATATTGATACTCCAAATACATTTAGAGTTAGAAAGCGTTGTTTGAGGGCAGGTCAAGGCAGTTTTGCTTCGCCTCTACTCAGTTATGGTGCATTACAAGTCAAATATCTTTAAAAATTCATATTTTAATGATAAATTGTCAACACTGTAAGATTCCCCATCTCTTCTGAACAAAACGGTGTAAGAATGACCGTTCTAGCCCCTACGGTTAGGAAATTATGGCCATTTGTTTGAGAGGAATCCTCACTATGAGAAATTCACTGCAGAAATCCTGTCTCTGTGCTCTGTGTGTAAAAAACGGCTGCACCTGTTTTAGCGGGAAAAAGTGCACAGGCTCTGTGATTGGTGGATTCAAATTCAGCAGCTCCCAGGCTGCTTGACTGAGCTAGAAACTTACTTCTCTCTCCTGTGTGTGTGTGTGTGTGTGTGTGTGTGTGTGTGTGTGTGTGTGTGTGTGTGTGTGTGTGACAGAGAGAGAGAGAGCAGAGAGAGAGAAAGCCGTTTTATGGGATGATCTCATTGTAAGATTCAAATTCAATATATTTAGACTGCTTGACTGAATTGGATCTTGTGTGTGTGTGTGTGTGTGTGTGTGTGTGTGTGTGTGTGTGTGTGTGTGTGTGTGTGACAGAGAGAGAGAGAGAAAGCCTTTTATGGGATGATCTCATTGTAAGATTCAAATTCAATATATTTAGACTGGTTGACTGAATTGGATGTGTGTGTGTGTGTGTGTGTGTGTGTGTGTGAGAGAGAGAGAGAGAGAGAGAGAGAGAGAGAGAAAGCCTTTTTATGGGATGATCTCATTGTAAGATTTAAATTCTATATATTTAGACTGGTTGACTGAATTGGATCTTGTGTGTGTGTGTGTGTGTGTGTGTGTGTGTGTGTGTGTGTGTGTGTGTGTGTGTGTGTGTGAGAGAGAGAGAGAGAGAGAAAGCCTTTTTATGGGATGATCTCATTGTAAGATTCAAATTCAATATATTTAGACTGGTTGACTGAATTGGATCTTGTGTGTGTGTGTGTGTGTGTGTGTGTGTGTGTGTGTGTGTGTGTGTGTGTGTGTGTGTGTGTGTGTGTGTGTGTGTGAGAGAGAGAGAGAGAGAAGGCCTTTTATGGGACGATCTCATTGTAAGATTCAAATTCAATATATTTAGACTGGTTGACTGAATTGGATCTTGTGTGTGTGTGTGTGTGTGTGTGTGTGTGACAGAGAGAGAGAGAGAGAGAGAGAGAGAGAGTAAGCCTTTTATGGGATGATCTCATTGTAAGATTCAAATTCAATATATTTAGACTGGTTGACTGAATTGGATCTTGTGTGTGTGTGTGTGTGTGTGTGTGTGTGTGTGTGTGAGAGAGAGAGAGAGAGAGAGAAAGCCTTTTATGGGATGATCTCATTGTAAGATTTAAATTCAATATATTTAGACTGGTTGACTGAATTGGATCTTGTGTGTGTGTGTGTGTGTGTGTGTGTGTGTGTGTGTGTGTGTGTGTGTGTGTGTGTTTTAAATTCAATATATTTAGACTGGTTGACTGAATTTGATCCTGTGTGTGTCTGTCTGTGCATGTGTGTTACCATATGTGTACATATTTGTGGTTGTGTGACTGTTATACTTTTTTTTGCTGTTTTTTTTTTTCATTTAACAATTACATTTGAGGGACCCTTAGCATGTTCAGGACTTTTCAGCTGTCCATTTTGCTTTTCCAATTTTTCTATTTAGGTTATTACTATTGTGCTAAGTCATAGCATTTCTGCTGCTTTCCAGTATTTGTGCTAAATACAGCATTTCTGCTAAATCATACTATTTCTTCTATTTCATCAGATTTGTGCTAAATATAGTGTTTCTGCTACAAAATAGTATTTCTGCCAAATATAGTATTTTTGATTAATTATAGTTTTTCTACCAAATCATAGTACAGTTTTACTGCTTTTATATGGCTTCTAAGACAACCAATCATATCCGAGGGCTTGCACATTCAAATTTGCATATTGTTGCCTTCATGGCTTCCCAGCCAGCCAATCATATCTTAGGCCTTGCACATTCAAATTTGCATATTGGGGCAATCATGGCTTCTAAGACAACCAATCATCTATGTCATATATCTATGATATTTCATATTTTTATTTTAAATCGTCAACATTTCAAGATTCTCCCATGTCTTCTGAACACAACGGTCTAAGATTGACCGTTGTAGCCCTACGGTTAGGAATTTATGGCTGTTTGTTTGAGGGGAGTCCTCACTATGAGAAATAGACTGCAAAATCCTGTCTCTCTCTGTGCTGTAAAAGCCTGCACTTGGTGCACCAGTTTTGGCAGGAAAAAGCACACAGCCCTCTGATTGGTGGATTCAAATTGAGAAGCTCACAGCTGTTTGACTGACCTAGAAACATGCTGTTAACAGCCCCTGTTCACTTGCTGATGCTATGTGTGTGTGTGCGCCTGAGTGTGTGTGTGTGTGTGTGTGTGTGTGTGTGTGTGTGTGTGTGTGTGTGTGTGAGAGAGAGAGAGAGAGAGAGAAAGAAAGACACACAAAGCCCTTTTAGGGCAGCATCTCATTGTTGGAAAAATATAATATATTCAGACTGGTTGACTGGCATAGACCCTGTGTGTGTGTCTCTCTCTGTACATTTGTGTATCCATATTTGATTTTGTGTGTATTTGTTGATTTGTGTATCCATATTTAATTTTGTGTGTATCTGTTGGCTGTTCTTGTTTGTATTTCTAAATGTATTTTATTTTATTTTTTCACAGGTGAACAAAAATTAGTTTTGAGCAAACTTAACCATGTTCCTTTTATTCAGCTTGTCATTTTACCTTTCCAATATTTTCACTTAAGTTATTACTATTCTGCTCAATCATAGTATCTGTTCTAAATCATTGTTATTGAGCTATATTGTAGGATTTCTGCTAAATCATAGTATTTCTACTATATTATATTTTTCTTTCTAAATATATCATTTCTGCTATAGAGTAGTATTTCTGTAATGTTTAAGAATGTTTGGCTAAATATATTCTTTCTGTTATCTTATACTATTTCTCCGAAATTCTTGTATTTTTGGGAAGTTATCGTGTTTCTGGTAAGTTACAATATTTCTGCTAAGTTCTGCTATGCTATTGTATTTCTGCCAAGTATTATGTTTCCTCTAAGATATTGCAGTTCTGCTAAGTTACTACATTTTAGCAACGTTCCTTTGCTTCTGCAAAGTTTTTACAATTTCTGCAACTTTTCAGCTTTTTCAGCTAGTTTCAGCTGACAGCTTCAGCATTCCAGCATCCACACTGCATTTTCGCAGGAAATGCAAATTTTTCTAGTTATTATTATTCTTCAAGTTGCTTCCAGACGTTTTTTCATTCAGAGAACTACTTCCACAATTTTTGTGCTATTTTCACCGCTCAAATTTTAAACTATTCTGCTATTTTTTCTCTTTCCGGCAATGACTTTTGGTATTTTCTGCTCTTATACTTTTTAAAATATTACGTTTTTTTCCTTTAATTTGTCCCATTGAAATGAATGGGAAACTTCCATAATTCTGCTAAATTTTGCTTGTTTTTGAAACTTAACTACTTTTTACTACTTTCACGTAGAACAACCATTCAAACTTTAAAATGTTCTCAAATTATTGGGCTATGCATGGATGATTCAGCTTTTTCATATCTGTTACCGTTTTCATCTTATCCCTCTTCAAGTTTTGAGTTTCATCTTTGTGATTTTTCACAAAATACATGCGTTGTTATGGTTGCTATGCAGTTGGTTCTAAGTGAGCCACTGTACCTTTGGCAATTTTCTCTGCATGTCCGAACAACAACTTCTTGCTACTCGCTCAATTTCCACTCAACCCACACAAATTATACATCAAAACGTAGGTATTTTTGCTGGCTTTCAGGAAATGTCACTATCATTGTTGTGGGATTTATAGAATTTTGGCAAATCTCCTCAGACCAACACAAAGTCTCAAAATCCCCATAGAAAGTCAATGGAGAGTTCGTTTAAAATCACCGCTTGATTTCTGTAATGAGAGGCATGTTCGAATCGTCATATCTCCCCAACGAAGCGAAGTTAAGACATGAGGCTTGTGCCAATATATCTTCAGACACTCCTGACGCTCACAATTCAAGAATTGTTTTCTCATCTATTACCATTTGGCCATGAATTGGGTTTGTTTGAGGGTAGGAAATTCGTCCTCGCTCAGATTTCTTCAGATTTCAAACTCTGGAAATGAGACACTTTTTTCTCTCGTCATATCTTTTTGATAGATTTCCACAGAGACCTGAAAATTTCCATGACTGTTCACCAAAGCCTGCTGTGTCTTACGGTGAAAGAATGATATCGATACTCCAAATAGATTTAGAGTTAGAAAGCGTTGTTTGAGGACTAGTCAAGGCAGATTTTGCTTGCCTCTACTCAGTTATGGTGCATTAGAAGTCAAATATCGTCAATAATTCATATTTTAATGATAAATTGTCAACATTTTAAGATTCCCCATCTCTTCTGAACAAAACGGTGTAAGAATGACTGTTCTAGCCCCTACGGTTAGGAAATTATGGCCATTTGTTTGAGAGGAATCCTCACTATGAGAAATTCACTGCAGAAATCCTGTCTCTGTGCTCTGTGTGTAAAAACGGCTGCACCTGTTTTGGCGGGAAAAGTACACAGCCTCTCTGATTGGTGGATTCAAATTTAGCAGCTCCCAGGCTGCTTGACTGAGCTAGAAACTTGATTTTTCTCTGTGTGTGTGTGTGTGTGTGTGTGTGTGTGTGTGTGTGAGAGAGAGAGAGAGAGAGAGAGGCGAGAGAGAGTTTTTTATGGGAGCATCTTATTGTATGATTTAAATTCAATATATTTAGACTGGTTGACTGAATTTGATCCTGTGTGTGTCTCTCTGTGCTTGTGGGACTTTTGCAGCTGTCCATTTTGCTTTTCCAATTTTTCTATTTAAGTTATTACTATTGTGCTAAGTCATAGCATTTGTGCTGCTTTTCAGTATTTGTGCTAAATACAGCATTTCTGCTAAATCATACTATTTCTGCTATTTTATAAGATTTGTGCTAAATACAGCATTTGTGCTAAATCATACTATTTCTGCTATTTTATAGGATTTGTACTTAATATAATATTTCTGCTTAATTATAGTATTTGTGCTAAAACATAGTATTTCTACTAAACGCAGTATTTCTGGGTAATCATAGTATTTCTATGTATTCCTGCCAGCTCCTCAGGAAGCCAATCCTCTGTGAGGACTGTAATTTTCAAATTGACATATCAAGTCATGCACGGCTTCCCAGCCAGCCAATCATATCTGAGTCCTGGCACATTCAAATTTGCATATTGGGACCTTCATGGCTTCCCAGCCAGCCAATCATATCTGGGTCCTGGCACATTTAAATTTGCATATTGTTGCCTTCATGGCTTCCCAGCCAGCCAATCATATCTGAGTCCTGGCACATTTAAATTTGCATATTGGGACCTTCGTGGCTTCTAAGCCCACCAATCATCTATGTCATATATCTCTAATATTTCATATTTGTATTTTAAATGGTCAGCATTTCAAGATTCCCCTATGTCTTCTGAATAAAATGGTCTAAGAATGACTGTTTTAGCCCCTACGGTTAGGAAATTATGGTCATTTGTTTGAGGGGAGTCGTCATTATGAGAAATAGACTGCAAAAGTCCTGTGTCTCTCTGTGCTGCGTGCACCTGTTTTGGCGGGAAAAAGTGCACAGGCTCTCTGATTGGTGGATTCAAATTCAGCAGCTCCCAGGCTGCTTGACTGAGCTAGAAACTTACTTCTCTCTCCCTGTGTGTGTGTGTGTGTGTGTGTGTGTGTGTGTGTGTGTGTGTGTGTGTGTGTGTGTGTGACAGAGAGAGAGGAGAGAGAGAGAGAGAGAGAGAGAGAGAGAAAGCCTTTTTATGGGATGATCTCATTGTAAGATTCAAATTCAATATATTTAGACTGGTTGACTGAATTGGATCTTGTGTGTGTGTGTGTGTGTGTGTGTGAGAGAGAGAGAGAAAGCCTTTTATGGGATGATCTCATTGTAAGATTTAAATTCAATATATTTAGACTGGTTGACTGAATTGGATCTTGTGTGTATGTGTGTGTGTGTGTGTGTGTGACAGAGAGAGAGAGAGAGAGAGAGAGAGATTGAGAGAGAAAGCCTCTTTATGGGATGATCTCATTGTAAGATTCAAATTCAATATATTTAGACTGGTTGACTGAATTGGATCTGTGTGTGTGTGTGTGTGTGTGTGTGTGTGTGTGTGAGAGAGAGAGAGAGAGAGAGAGAGAGAGAGAGAAAGCCTTTTTATGGGATGATCTCATTGTAAGATTCAAATTCAATATATTTAGACTGGTTGACTGAATTGGATCCTGTGTGTGTGTGTGTGTATGTGTGTGTGTGTGTGTCTCTGTGCATGTGTGTTTCCATATGTGTCCATATTTGTGAGTGTGTGGCTGTTATATATTTTTTATCGATTTTTTTTTCATTTAACAAGTATATTTGAAGGACCCTTAGCATGTTCAGCATTTTTTCAGCTGTCCATTTTGCTTTTCCAATTTTTCTGTTTAAGTTATTACTATTGTGCTAAATCATAGCATTTCTGCTGTTTTATAAGATTTTTGCTAAATTTAGTATTTCTGATTAATTATAGTTTTCTACCAAATCATAGTACAGTATTTTTGCTTTTTATAGAATTTTCATAGGATATTTATATTGCTTGATATAGTATTTCTGCTTATTATAGGATTTGTGCTTAATATAGTATTTCTGCTAAATGTAGTATTTATGCTTAATCATAGTATTTCTATATATTTCTGCCAGGTCCCCAGGCAGCCAATCCTCTGTGAGGACTGAGGCATTCAAATTTACATATCAGGGCCTGCACGGCTTCTCACCCAGCCAATCTTATCTTAGGGATGCAACATTCAAATTTACAAATCAGGGCCTGCACGGCTTCCCAGCCAGCCAATCATATCTGAGGTCTGCCCTTTCTTCTCTCGTCATATCTCAGCGACAGATGTACAAAGAGCAATGCAAATCACAGTCAAAGTACACCAAAGTCCGCTGATTCACCCAGTACAAGAATTATGCTTCTAGTCCAACTAGTTTTTGAGTTACACGACGTTTTATAACTCCAAAAACGGCGTTTTTCGCCTCTCACCGCAATCTAATTCTGACTGCTCATCACCCTGTTTTCCAGGCACTCGCTCTCTTTCCCAATTCTGCAAACATTTATGATTTTAGCAGCTTTTCTAATATGGACCTCAGATTCTTGTTAACACTCCATGGCACAAATACTGTTCCCTTTAGGCTCTGTGTATGTGTGTGTATCAATATTTCTCCCATTTTAAAGCATTACTCCTCCATAATTGTATTTCTGTTAAATCAAAGTACTTTTACTACATCTTAGTACTTCTGCTCAATCATAGTATTTCTGCTAAATCATAGTATTTTTGCCAAATTATGGTTTTGTGCCAAATCATAACATTTGTTTTATGTTATAGTATTACTACTAAGTGGAGGAATTTCTGTCATGTTACAGTATATGTGCTGATTACAGTATTTCTGCTAAATCATAGTATTTCTACTATATTATATTTTTCTTTCTAAATATAGCATTTCTGCTATATAATTTTATTTCTGCTATGTTATAATATTTGTGCTAAACCAGAGTATTTCTGCTGAAACATAGTATTTCTGCCAAATGATAGTATTTCTGTCAAATTACAGTATTTGTGCTAAAACATAGTATGTTTTTTTTAAATTTCAATATTAATAGTATTTTACAGTGTCTCTGGTAAATCGCAGCATTTCTGCTATGTTGTACTGTTTTTCTAAATCATAGTATTTCTGTAATGTTTAAGAATGTTTGGCTAAATATATTCTTTCTGTTATCTTATACTATTTCTCCTAAATTCTTGTATTTTTGAGAAGTTATCGTGTTTCTGGTAAGTTACAATATTTCTGCTAAGTTCTGCTATGCTATTGTATTTCTGCCAAGTATTATGTTTCCTCTAAGATATTACAGTTCTGCTAAGTTACTACATTTTAGCAAACTTCCTTTGCTTCTGCAAAGCTTTTACAAATTCTGCAACGTTTCAGCTTTTTCTGCTAGTTTCAGCAGACAGGTTCAGCATTACAGCATCCACACTGCATTTTCGCAGGAAATGCAAATTTTTCTAGTTGTGTGGATGCCCTTAAAGGGCTTCCACACTATTGAGTTCCTGTTTCTCTTTATTCTTTATTATTATTATTCTTCTAGTTGCTTCCGTACACTTTTTGGCACTTAACTACTTCCTCAGTTTTCAGCCGATTTTCTCAGTTCAAACTCTATACTGTTCTGCTCTTTCTGCTCTTTCCGGCAATGACTTTTGGTGTTTATTACTCTTATACTTTTTAAAATATTACACTTTTTTCCTTTAATTTGTCCCATTGAAATGAATGGAAAACTTCCACAATTCTGCTAAAACTTGCTTGTTTTTGAAACTTAACTACTTTGTCATACTTTCACCTAGAAACTCCATTCAAACTTTAAAATGTTCTCAGATTATTGGGCTATTCCTGTCTGATTCAGCTTTTTCAGATCTTCTACCATTTTAATTTTATACCTCTTTAAGTTTTCAGTTGCAAAATTGTGATTTTTCAGAAAATACATGCGTTGTTATGGTTGCTATGCAATTAACTCAGAGTGTGCACTCGTCCTTTCTGAATTTTCTCTTCATGTCTGAACAACTTCTTGCTACTCGCTCAATTTCCACTCAACCCCCACAAATTATACATCAAAACGTAGGTATTTATGCTGGCTTTCACAAAATGTCACTAACATTGTTGTGGGAGTTATAGATTTTTTGCAAATCTCCTCAGAGTAACATAAAGTCTCAAAACTCTCCATAGAAACTCAATGGAGAGTTTGTTCAAAATCAGCGCTGGAATTCTCTAATGAGAGGCATTTTCAAATCGTCATATCTCCTTAACGAAACAAAGTTGAGACATGACGCTTGTGCCAATATATCTTCAGACATCCCTGATGCTCACAATTCAAGAATTTTTTCCTCACCTATTACTGTTTGGCCATGAATTACACTTGTTTGAGGGTAGGAAATTTGTCCCTCGCTCAGATTTCTTCAGATTTCAAACTCTGGAAATGAGGCACTTTTTTCTCGTCATATCTTTTGATTGATTCCAACAGAGACCTGAAAATTTCCATGACTGTTCACCAAAGCCTGCTGTTTCTTACGGTGAAAGAATGATTTTGATGCTCCATATAGATTAAGAGTTACAAAACGTTGTTTGAGGGCAAGTCAAGGCAGTTTTGCTTCGCCTCTACTCAGTTACAGTGTATTACAAGTCATATATCTTCAATAATTTATATTTTATCTCTGAATTATGAAGGCCTGAAGTTTTCCCCATCTCTTCTGAACAAATCGGTGTCAGAATGAGCGTTCTAGCCCCTACGGTTAGGAAATTATGGCCATTTGTTCGAGGGGAATCCTGAATGTGAGAAATACACTGCAGAAAACTCATAGCTGTCTCTGTGTCTGTGTGTGTAAGTGCTGATTACAGCAGGTGCAGCCAATTTAGCTGACCTAGATATACCAAGCACAGACTCTTAACAGCCTCTGCACACTTTGCTCTATGTGTATATGTGTGTGTATATCAATATTTCTCCCATGTTAAAGTATTACTCCTCCATAATAGTATTTCTGCTAAATCAAAGTACTTCTACTACATCTTAGTACTTCTGCTCAATCATAGTATTTCTGCTAAATCATAGTATTTTTGACAAATCATGGTATTTGTGCCAAATCATGGTTTTGGGGCAGAACCATAATATTTATTATATGTTATGAGATTACTACTAAGTGGAGGAATGTCTGTTATGTTATAGTTTATGTGCTGAATATAGTATATCTGCCAAATCATAGTATTTATCCCAAATCATAGTATTTATGCAAAATTACAGTATTTCTGCTAAAAGCAGAAATAGTACCTTTTAGCAGAAATTACTTTGAAAAGATATTATTTATGTTAAAACAGTATTTCTGCTAAATCATAGTATTTCTGCCAAATCATAGTATTTGTACTTATTCATAGTACTTGTGCCAAATCATAGTATTTGTACCCAATCATAGTATTTCTGCAATATGATCGTATTTGTGCCAAATCATGGTATCTTTTGCCAAATCATGGTATTTGTGCCAAATCATGTTATTTGTGCCCAGTTAAAATTTCTGTTGTATTATAGTGTTACTACTAAGTCGTAGAATTTCTGTTATGTTATAGTATATCTGCTGATTATAGTATATGTGCCAAATAATAGTATTTATTGCAAATAATAGTATTACTGCCCAAACATAGTATTTCTTGTAGTATTTGTAGTAGTAGTTGTTGTAGTATTTGTGCAAAAACATAGAATTTCTGCAAAATCATAGTATATCTGTTATGTTATAGTATTACTACCAAATCATAGTATTCCTTCAAAATCATAGTATCACTGCAATTTCATAGTATTTGACCGAAATTGTATTATTTGTACTAAATCATGGTACTTGTACCAAATCATAGTATTTTTGGAAATCATATTATTTGAACCAAAACATTGTATTTGTACTGAAGTCATAGTATTTCTTCTAAATCATAGTATTTCACCCAAATCTCAGTAGTTGTGCTAAAACCCAGTATTATTGCCAAATCGTAGTATTTGTACTGAAACATAGTATTTGTGCCAAATCATAGTATTTCTGCCATATTGTGCTAGTTAGTTGTGCAAAAACATAGACTGTCTGCAAAATCATAGTATATCTGTTATGTTATAGTATTACTACTAGGTCACAGTATTTCTGCCAATTCAGTAGTATTTGTACTAAATCATACTACTCGTGCCAAATCATAGTATTTAAATCAAAATATAGTATTTGTACCAAAGCATTGTATTTGTAATGAAGTACAGTATTTCTGCCAAATCATAGAATTACTGCAATTTCATAGTATTTTGAGGAATCCCTTTTGTTATAGTATTACTTCTAAGTCATAGTATTTCTGCTTTGTCATAGTATTTGTACTGAAACATAGTATTTCTGCCAAATCATAGTATCACTGCTATTTCATAGTATTTGAGTGAAATTACAGTGTTTCTGCAAAACATTGTATTTCTGCAAAATCATAGTATTTCTCTCATCTTAAAGTACTCAATTATAGTATTTGTGCCAAAGTTTAGTATTTCTGCCAAATGATATTATCTCTGCTAAATCATAGTGTCTGCCAAATCATAGTATTTGTGCCAAATTATGGGATTTTGCTAAAACATGGTACTTGTGCCAAATTATAGTATTTGTGCCCAATTAATATTTCTGTTATGTTATAGTATTACTACTAAGTCATAGAATTTCTGTTATGTTCTGCCAAATCATAGTATTACGGCTATTTCAAAGTATTTGAGTGAAATTACAGTGTTTCTGCAAAACATTTTATTTCTGCTAAATCATAGTATTTCTGTTATCTTAAAGTACTTGCACTCAATTATAGTATTTGTGCCAAAGTTTAGTATTTCTGCCAAATCATATTATCTCTGCTAAATCATAGTGTCTGCCAAATCATAATATTTGTGCCTAAGCACAGCATTTGTACCAAAACATAGTATTTCTGCCAAATCATAGTATTTGTCCTAAAGCATAGTATTTCAACAAAATCACAGTATTTCTGCTATGTTATAGTATTTGTGCTTGTAGAAAAACCTGTGTTAGTGTGAGCTACATTACCCAGCAGCCTCTGAGCAGTGAGGGAATTCATGGGACTTCTGAGCTAGATGGTCTTCCTTCGTTCCTGTGGTTACGATTGAGGAGAGAGCTGCTAGGAAGGGGAGCAAATAGCCCATCCTGTATTTGTTGGGGATGGTGTGTGTCACATAAACGTGAGTTAATGTTCCATGCTTAAGATGTTTACCCTGCTACTTGTGTGTATTGGTTTTAGTTACCTTTAGCGTATGTGCTAGTTAGCGATAGCTATGGCAGCACAGTTATTTGATTGTTTTTGCGCTTGTTCCTGCTTTGTTTGTTCCCCTGCAAATTTATGTGAATTTGTACACTGTAATATCGCTGTATTACGTAGTGGCTAAGTAGGAGGCTGACTGTTACTAAGTGCATCAGTGTACATAGGTCATCTGTTGTGTTGGAGTGCCCTCTTGTGGCGCCTTTTGGGTAGTCCCTTAGTAAACACTGCAAAGAAGTGGTATAAAAACCTCTTTTCAGCAGAAACTCTGCTGATTCACCTCTTTTCAGCGCAAGGTTCTGCTTCTTTGCCTCTTTTCTGCAGAAATTCTGCTGATTCACCTCTTTTCTGCAAAATTTTCATCCTTTTTGCCTCTTATCAGCACAGTTCTCAGCAGCTTCTGATAATTTCAGCACAATTGTCAGTCTATCTACCTCTTTTTTGGGAGAATGAGTTTGGCTCAGTGAGATGAGTAGCTGCCTTGAGACCAGGAGGTTCGAGAGGAATCCTGAATGTGAATGTAAGAAATACACTGCAGAAAACTTATACCTCTCTCTGTGTCTGTGTGTGTAAGGGCTGATTACAGCAGGTGCAGCTAATTTAACTGACCTAGATATACCAAGCCCAGACTCTTAACAGCCACTGTTCCCTTTAGGCTCTGTGTATGTGTGTATGTTTGTGTGTCTGTATCAATATTTCTCCCATGTTAAAGTATTACTCCTCCATAATAGTATTTCTGTTAAATCAAAGTACTTCTACTACATCTTAGTATTTCTGCTAAATCATAGTATTTTGGCCAAATCATTGTATTTGTGCCAAAGCATAGTATTTCCACAAAATAACAGTATTTCTGCTATGTTATATTATTACTGCTCATAGTATTTCTGCCAAATCTTGGTATTTGTTCCAAAGCATAGTATTTCTGCCAAATCACAATATAACTGCAAAATAAAGGTTTTTTTTTTAGACAAATCATAGTGTTTGTGTTAAATCCTAGTAATTCTGCTCAATCATAGAATTTCTGCTATGCTGAAGTGCTTTTTGCTAGATTACAGAATTTCTGCTAAGTCAAAGTATTTCATGTAAGTCATAGTATTTATACCAAGTCCCAGTGTTTCTGCCAAATCATAAATCATAAATAATGTGGCGTGTTGGGGAACAGCTAGTTCTCTCCCATCATGCCTTGGGACATGTGCTGCATTTGAGATGTTCTTGTTTCATTGTTTATGGTTACGTTACTTTTAACTGTTGTCTTGAATGTTGTGTTTATACTACGGTACAAAGTCACTAACAGTTATTGTTTTATAGGAAGAATGCAGTACCATAAGTGAGTTCTGTTATGCTCTTATTGACCCTTGAAGCACATTGTGACACAAGCAAGTATGTTCAATAAAAAAACTCCCCCTACCAGCTTGGGGTGGAAATACAGGCTCAATCTCTCCCTGTGAGCTTCTTTGCAAGATTCATCTGCATGCCACAATAATTTTAATAAAGCAAAGTTAAGACGAGAGGCTTGTGCCAATTCATCTTCAGACACTGCTGACACTCACGGTTGGAGCAGTTTTTACTGTCATCTTACTGTTGAGCCATAAATTATGTTTGTTTTCAAACTCTTGAGCCAGAAGTTACATTTGTTTTCAAACACTTAAAATGAAGCCGTTTCTTCTCTCGTCATATTTCCGCGACGGAGGTACAAAGAGCTATCGCAGTCAAAGTTCATGAAATTCTGCTGGTTCACCCAGTAAAGGAATTGTGCTTCTATCCCACCTAGTTTTTGAGTTACACGACATTTTGTAACTCCAGAAAACGGTGCTTTTACGCCTCTCACCGCGATCTAATTCTGACTGCTCATCTCCCTGTTTTCCAGGCACTGGCTCTCTTTGCCGGTGGCGCATTTGGTAATGACACGGCTCTGCAGCCCAAAGGTCGTGGGTTCAATTCCACCTTGGTCCACATGGTTTTTTTTTCACTACAAATTTATACACTATCACAGACCTGTAATTTATATTGCTAATTTATTACAATTCTGCAAAGTTTTATGATTTTAGCAGTTTTTCTAATATGGACCTCAGATTCTTGTTAACGCTCCATGGCAGAAACAACTACACAGCGTGATGAAGCAGACTGAGGCAGTACCTCTGATTGGTGAATTAGAGCAGAACCAGGTTGTTCTTTCATTTCATTTCTTTATTTATTTCACACATGGTTCAACAGTGTTTCTTTTTCTACATACAGAACCTTCTGCCTCTTCAGCAGAAATTCTGCTCATTCACCTCATCTCTTGTGTTGGAGTGCCCTCTTGTGGCGCCTTTTGGGTAGTGCCTTAGTAAACGTGAACACTGCAAAGAAGTGGTATCAGACTGGTTTGTAGTGGAGGAATTTGTTGCCAGTTTCTTTCACCTTTAATCCGTATTCATGTTGTAATGTAGTAACTTTTTGTGGCACAAATACCAAAATATGGCAGAAATACTATGTTTTCGCACAAATACTTTGATTTAGTATACTTTAGCTTCTTCAGCTTCTTCACCCCTTTTCAGCAAAATTTTCATTTTTTCCACCCTTTTGAGCACAAATTCCAGCTGTTTTGGCTGTATTCAGAAAAAGAAAACTTTTCAGCAGAAACTCTGCTGATTCATCTCTTTTCAGCGCAAGTTTCTGCTTCTTTACCTCTTTTCTGCAGAAATTCTGCTGATTCATCTCTTTTCTGCAAAATTTTCAGCCTTTTCACCTCTTAACAGCTTCTGCTCATTTCAGCAGAATTGTCCGTCTCTCCACCTCTTCTAAATAGCCACCTTTGAGCAGAAATTCTGCTGATTCATCTCTTTTCAGCGCAACTTATTGCTTCTTTACCTCTTTTCTGCAGAAATTCTGCTGATTTACCTGTTTTCTGCAAAATTTTCACCCTTTTCACCTCTTCTCAGTACAATTCTCAGCAGCTTCTGCTCATTTTAGCAGAATTGTCAGTCTCTCCTCCTGTTTTTTTGAGAGAATGAGTTTAGCTCAGAGAGATGAGTAGCTGCCTTGAGACCAGGAGGGCCAGGTTTGAATCCTGCTCAGGGCGACATGTTTTTTTTCACCACCATACAACTTTTTGCAACTTTTCATCTTTTTCAGCTTTTCAGCAGACAGCTTCAGCGTTAAGGCATCCACACAGCATTTTCGCAGGAAATGCAAATTTTTCTAGTTATTATTATTATTCTTCAAGTTGCTTCCGACGTTTTCGGCCAGAGAACTACTTCCACAATTTTTGTGCTATTTTCACCGCTCAAATTTTAAACTATTCTGCTATTTTTGCTCTTTCCGCAATGACTTTTGGTATTTTCTGCTCTTATACTTTTAAAATATTACGTTTTTTTCCTTTAATTTGTCCCATTGAAATGAATGGGAAACTTCCGCAATTCTGCTAAATTTTGCTTGTTTTTGAAACTTAACTACTTTTTACTACTTTCACGTAGAACAACCATTCAAACTTTAAAATGTTCTCAAATTATTGGGCTATGCATGGATGATTCAGCTTTTTCATATCTGTTACCGTTTTCATCTTATCCCTCTTCAAGTTTTGAGTTTCATCTTTGTGATTTTTCAGAAAATACATGCGTTGTTATGGTTGCTATGCAGTTGGTTCTAAGTGAGCCACTGTACCTTTGGCAATTTTCTCTGCATGTCCGAACAACTTCTTGCTACTCGCTCAATTTCCACTCAACCCACACAAATTATACATCAAAACGTAGGTATTTTTGCTGGCTTTCAGAAAATGTTACTATCATTGTTGTGGGATTTATAGAATTTTGGCAAATCCCCTCAGACCAAACAAAGTCAGAAAACTCTCCATAGAAAGTCAATGGAGAGTTTGTTCAAAATCATCGCTGATTTTCTAATGAGAGGCATATTCGAATCGTCATATCTCCTTAACGAAGCGAAGTTAAAACATGAGGCTTGTCCCCGTATATCTTCAGACACTCCTGACGCTCACAATTCAAGAATTTCTTTCTCACCTATTACCGTTCTGAAATGAGTTAGACTTGTTTGAGGGTAGGAAATTCGTCCTTCGCTCAGATTTCTTCAGATTTCAAACTCTGGAAATGAACCACTTTTTTCTCTCGTCATATCTTTTTAATGGATTTCCACAGAGACCTGAAAATTTCCATGATTGTTCACCAAAGCCTGCTGTCTCTTACGGTGAAAGAATGATATTGATACTCCAAATAGATTTAGAGTTAGAAAGCGTTGTTTGAGGGCAAGTCAAGGCAGTTTTTGCTTTGCTCTACTCAGTTATGGTGCATTAGAAGTCAAATATCTTCAATAATTCATATTGTAATGATAAATTGTCAACACTGTCAGATTCCCCCATCTCTTCTGAACAAAACGGTGTAAGAATGACTGTTCTAGCCCCTACGGTTAGGAAATTATGGCCATTTGTTTGAGAGGAATCCTCACTATGAGAAATTCACTGCAGAAATCCTGTCTCTGTGCTCTGTGTGTGTGTAAAACGGCTGCACCTGTTTTGGCGGGAAAAAGTACACAGCCTCTCTGATTGGTGGATTCAAATTTAGCAGCTCCCAGGCTGCTTGACTGACCTAGAAACTTGATTTTCTCTCCCTGTGTGTGTGTGTGAGTGTGTGTGTGTGTGTGTGAGACAGAGAGAGAGAGATAGAGAGGGCGAGAGAGAGTTTTTATGGGAGCATCTTATTGTATGATTTAAATTCAATATATTTAGACTGGTTGACTGAATTTGATCCTGTGTGTGTCTCTCTGTGCTTGTGGGACTTTTTGCAGCTGTCCATTTTGCTTTTCCAATTTTTCTATTTAAGTTATTACTATTGTGCTAAGTCATAGCATTTGTGCTGCTTTTCAGTATTTGTGCTAAATACAGCATTTCTGCTAAATCATACTATTTCTGCTATTTTATAAGATTTGTGCTAAATACAGCATTTGTGCTAAATCATACTATTTCTGCTATTTTATAGGATTTGTACTTAATATAATATTTCTGCTTAATTATAGTATTTGTGCTAAAACATAGTATTTCTACTAAACGCAGTATTTCTGGGTAATCATAGTATTTCTATGTATTCCTGCCAGCTCCTCAGGAAGCCAATCCTCTGTGAGGACTGTAATTTTCAAATTGACATATCAAGTCATGCACGGCTTCCCAGCCAGCCAATCATATCTGAGTCCTGGCACATTCAAATTTGCATATTGGGACCTTCATGGCTTCCCAGCCAGCCAATCATATCTGAGTCCTGGCACATTTAAATTTGCATATTGTTGCCTTCATGGCTTCCCAGCCAGCCAATCATATCTGAGTCCTGGCACATTTAAATTTGCATATTGGGACATTCATGGCTTCTAAGCCCACCAATCATCTATGTCATATATCTCTAATATTTCATATTTTTATTTTAAATGGTCAGCATTTCAAGATTCCCCTATGTCTTCTGAATAAAATGGTCTAAGAATGACTGTTTTAGCCCCTACAGTTAGAAATTTATGGCTGTTTCTTTGAGGGGAATTCTCACTATGAGAAATAGACTGCAAAAATCCTGTCTCTCTCTGTGCTGCATGTGTAAAGGCCTGAACTTAGTGCACCAGTTTTGGCGGGGAAAAAGTACACAGCCTCTCTGATTGGTGGATTCAAATTGAGCAGCTCCCAGGCTGCTTGAATGACCTAGAAAGTTGCTCCTCTCTCTGTGTGTGTGTGTGTGTGTGTGTGTGTGTGTGTGTGTGTGTGTGTGTGTGTGTGTGTGTGTGTGTGTGTGTGAGAGAGAGAGAGAGAGAGAGAGGAGAGAGAGAGTTTTATGGGAGCATCTTATTGTATGATTTAAATTCAATATATTTAGACTGGTTGACTGAATTTGATCCTGTGTGTCTCTCTGTGCTTGTGGGACTTTTTGCAGCTGTCCATTTTGCTTTTCCAATTTTTCTATTTAAGTTATTACTATTGTGCTAAGTCATAGCATTTGTGCTGCTTTTCAGTATTTGTGCTAAATACAGCATTTCTGCTAAATCATACTATTTCTGCTATTTTATAAGATTTGTGCTAAATACAGCATTTGTGCTAAATCATACTATTTCTGCTATTTTATAGGATTTGTACTTAATATAATATTTCTGCTTAATTATAGTATTTGTGCTAAAACATAGTATTTCTACTAAACGCAGTATTTCTGGGTAATCATAGTATTTCTATGTATTCCTGCCAGCTCCTCAGGAAGCCAATCCTCTGTGAGGACTGTAATTTTCAAATTGACATATCAAGTCATGCACGGCTTCCCAGCCAGCCAATCATATCTGAGCCCTGGCACATTCAAATTTGCATATTGGGACCTTCATGGCTTCCCAGCCAGCCAATCATATCTGGGTCCTGGCACATTCAAATTTGCATATTGTTACCTTCATGGCTTCCCAGCCAGCCAATCATATCTGAGTCCTGGCACATTTAAATTTGCATATTGGGACCTTCGTGGCTTCTAAGCCCACCAATCATCTATGTCATATATCTCTAATATTTCATATTTGTATTTCAAATGGTCAACATTTCAAGATTCCCCATGTCGTCTGAACACAACGGTCTAAGAATGACCGTTTTAGCCCCACGGTTAGGAATTTATGGCTGTTTGTTTGAGGGGAGTCCTCACTATGAGAAATAGACTGCAAAAATCCTGTCTCTCTCTGTGCTGCATGTGTAAAGGCCTGCACTTGGTGCACCAGTTTTGGCGGGAAAAAGCACACAACCTCTCTGATTGGTGGATTCAAATTGAGAAGCTCACAGCTGTTTGACTGACCTAGAAACATGCTGTTAACAGCCCCTGTTCACTTGCTGCTGCTGCTGCTGCTGTGTGTGTGTGTGTGTGTGTGTGTGTGTGTGTGTGTGTGTGTGTGTGTGTGTGTGTGTGTGTGTGTGAGAGAGAGAGAGAGAGAGAGAGAGAGAGAGAGAAAGACACACACAAAGACCTTTTTTAGGGCAGCATCTCATTGGTCGATAAAAATATAATATATTCAGACTGGTTGACTGGCATAGACCCTGTTTGTGTGTGTCTCTCACTGTACATTTGTGTATCCATATTTGATTTTCTGTGTATTTGGTGATTTGTGTATCCATATTTGATTTTGTGTATCTGTTGGCTTTTCTTATTTTTTTTTTTTTCTAAATGAATTTTTATTTTATTTTTCACAGGTGAACAAAAATTAGTTTTGAGCGAACTTAACCATGTTCCTTTTATTCAGCTTATCATTTTACCTTTCCAATATTTTCACTTAAGTTATTACTATTCTGCTCAATCATATTATCTGTTCTAAATCATTGTTATTAAGCTATATTGTAGGATTTCAGCTAAATCATAGTATTTCTACTATATTATATTTTTCTTTCTAAATATAGCATTTCTGCTATAGAATAGTGTTTCTGCTATATTATAATATTTGTGCTAAACTGGAGTATTTTTGCTAAAACATAGTATTTATATAAAATTACAATATTCATAGTATATTACAGTGTCTCTGGTAAATCACAGCATTTCTGCTATGTTGTACTGTTTTTCTAAATCATAGTATTTCTGTAATGTTTAAGAATGTTTGGCTAAATATATTCTTTCTGTTATCTTATACTATTTCTCCTAAATTCTTGTATTTTTGAGAAGTTATCGTGTTTCTGGTAAGTTACAATATTTCTGCTAAGTTCTGCTATGCTATTGTATTTCTGCCAAGTATTATGTTTCCTCTAAGATATTGCAGTTCTGCTAAGTTACTACATTTTAGCAAAGTTCCTTTGCTTCTGCAAAGCTTTTACAATTTCTGCAACTTCTCAGCTTTTTCAGCTAGTTTCAGCAGAAAGCTTCAGCTTTAAAGCATCCACACTGCATTTTCGCAGGAAATGCAAATTTTTCTAGTTGTGTGGATGCTGGAGGCATCCACACTATTGAGTTCCTGTTTCTCTTTATTCTTTATTATTATTATTATTCTTAGGACTTCAGACACTTTTCATTGTGGATCTACTTCCACAATTTTCAGCCGATTTTCACCGTTCAAATTTTAAACTATTCTGCTATTTCTGCTAATGATGGCTGTATCTTTTGGTATTTTATACTATTATACTTTTCAAATATTAAGCTTTTTTCCTTTAATTTGTCCCATTGAAATGAATGGGAAACTTCCATAATTCTGCTAAAACTTGCTTGTTTTTGAAACTTAACTACTTTTTCCTACTTTCACGTAGAACAACCATTCAAACTTTAAAATGTTCTCAAATTATTGGGCTATTCAGGAATAAATCAGCTTTTTCAAATCTTTTACCGTTTTACTTTTATGCCTCTTAAAGTTTTGAGTTGCAAAATTGTGATTTTTCACAAAATACATGCGTTGTTATGGTTGCTATGCACTTGGCTTCCAGTGTGCCACTGAAGGTTTTGCAGTCTTCTCTTCATGTCCGAACAACTTCTTGCTACTTGCTCAATTTTCACTCAACTTCCACAAATTATACATCAAAACGTAGGTATTTTTGCTGGCTTTCCGAAAATGTCACTATCATGGTTGTGAGATTTATAGAATTTTGGCAAATCTCCTCAGACCAACACAAAGTCGCAAAACTCTCCATAGAAAGTCAATGGAGAGCTTGTTCAAAATCACAGCTTGATTTCTGTAATGAGAGGCATATTCGAATCGTCATATCTCCTTAACGAAGCAAAGTTAAGACATAAGGCTTGTCCCAGTATATCTTCAGACACTCCTGACGCTCACAATTCAAGAATTTCTTTCTCACCTATTACCGTTCTGAAATGAGTTAGACTTGTTTGAGGGTAGGAAATTCATCGTTCGCTCAGATTTCTTCAGATTTCAAACTCTGGAAATGAACCACTTTTTTCTCTCGTCATATCTTTTTAATGGATATCAACAGACACCTGAAAATTTCCAAGATTGTTCACCAAAGCCTGCTGTCTCTTACGGTGAAAAAATGATATTGATACTCCAAATAGATTTAGAGTTAGAAAGCGTTGTTTGAGGGCAGGTCAAGGCAGTTTTTGCTTCGCCTCTACTAAGTTACAGTGCATTACAAGTCAAATATCTTTAAAAATTCATATTTTAATGATAAATTGTCAACACTTTGAGATTCCCCCATCTCTTCTGAACAAAACGGTGTAAGAATGACCGTTCTAGCCCCTACGGTTAGGAAATTATGGCCATTTGTTTGAGAGGAATCCTCACTATGAGAAATTCACTGCAGAAATCCTGTCTCTGTGCTCTGTGTGTGTAAAAACGGCTGCACCTGTTTTGGCGGGAAAAAGTGCACAGGCTCTCTGATTGGTGGATTCAAATTCAGCAGCTCCCAGGCTGCTTGACTGAGCTAGAAACTTACTTGTCTCTCCCTATGTGTGTGTGTGTGTGTGTGTGTGTGTGACAGAGAAAGAGAGAAAGGGAGGGCGAGAGAGAGTTTTTATGGGAGCATCTTATTATATGATTTAAATTCAATATATTTAGACTGGTTGACTGAATTTGATCCTGTGTGTGTCTCTCTGTGCATGTGTGTTTCCATATGTGTCTATATTTGTGATTGTGTCACTGTTATACTTTTTTTTGCTGATTTTTTTCATTTAACAATTACATTTGAGGGACCCTTAGCATGTTCAGGATTCTTTCAGCTGTCCATTTTGCTTTTCTTTTTAAGTTATTACTATTGTGTTGAGTCATAGCATTTCTGCTGCTTTTCAGTATTTGTGCTAAATACAGCTTTTCTGCAAAATCATACTATGTCTGCTATTTTATGAGATTTGTGCTAAATACAGCATTTCTGCTAAATCATACTCTTTCTGCTATTTCATAAGATTTGTGCTAAATATAGTGTTTCTGCTATTTCTGCCAAATTTAGTATTTTTGATTAATTAGGGTTTTTCTACCAAATCATAGTACAGTTTTACTGCTTTTTATAGAATTTTTAGAGGATATTTATATTGCTTAATATAGTATTTCTGCTTTTATAGGATTTGTGCTTAATATAGTTTTTCTAAAAATGTAGTATTTATGCTTAATCATACTATTTCTATATATTTCTGCCAGGTCCCCAGGCAGCTAATCCTCTGTGAGGACTGATACATACAAATACATATCAGGGCCTGCACGGCTTCCCAGCCAGCCAATCATATCTGGGGTCTGCCCTTTCTTCTCTCGTCATATCTCAGCGACAGATGTACAAAGAGCAATGCAAATCACAGTCAAAGTACACGAAAGTATGCTGATTCACCCAGTACAAGAATTATGCTTCTAGTCCACCGAGTTTTTGAGTTACACGACGTTTTGTAACTGCAAAAACGGCAGTTTTCACCTCTCACCGCAATCTGATTCTGACTGCTCATCACCCTGTTTTCCAGGCGCCGCTCTCTTTCCCATTGGCGCAGTTGGTAATGACACAGGTCTGCAACCCAAAGGTCATGGGTTCAATTACACCTTGGGCAACATGTTTTTTTTTCCTACAAATTAATACACTATCACAGACCACTAATTCATATTCATCATTTATTACAATTCTGCAAACTTTTATGATTTTAGCAGCTTTTCTAATATGGACCTCAGATTCTTGTTAACACTCCATGGCACAAATACTGTTCCCTTTAGGCTGTGTGTGTGTGTGTGTGTGTGTGTGTGTGTGTGTGTGTGTGTGTGTGTGTGTGTGAGAGAGAGAGAGAGAGAGAGAGCCTTTTGATGGGAGCATCTTATTATATCACTTAAATTCAATAAATTTAGACTGGTTGACTGAATTTGGTCCTGTGTGTGTCTCTCTGTGCATGTGTGTTTCCATATGTGCCCATATTTGTGATTGTGTGACTGTTATACTTTTTTTGCTGATTTTTTTTCAATTAACAATTAGATTTGAGGGACCCTTAGCATGTTCAGGATTTTTCCAGCTGTCCATTTTGCTTTTCCAATTTTTCTATAAGTTATTACTGTTGTGCTAAGTCATAGCATTTCTGCTGCTTTTCAGTATTTGTGCTAAATACAGCATTTCTGCTAAATCATACTATTTCTGCTATTTTATGAGATTTGTGCCAAATACAGCATTTCTGCTAAATCATACTATTTCTGCTATTTCATAAGATTTGTACTAAATATAGTGTTTCTGCCAAATATAGTATTTCTGCTTAATTATAGTATTTCTGCCATTTTATAGTATTTGTGCTAAAACATAGTATTTCTACTAAATGTAGTATTTATGCTTAATCATACTATTTGTATATATTTCTGCCAGGTCCCCAGGCAGCTAATCCTCTGTGAGGACTCATACATATAAAATTTACATATCAGGGCCTGCACGGCTTCCCAGCCAGCCAATCATATCTGAGGTCTGCCCTTTCTTCTCTCGTCATATCTCAGCGACAGATGTACAAAGAGCAATGCAAATCACAGTCAAAGTACACGAAAGTACGCTGATTCACCCAGTACAAGAATTATGCTTCTAGTCCACCTAGTTTTTGAGTTACACGACGTTTTGTAACTCCAAAAACAGCGCCGCCTCTCACCGCAATCTAATTCTGACTGCTCATCACCCTGTTTTCCAGGCGCTTGCTCTCTTTCCCAGTGGCGCAGTTGGTAATGACACAGGTCTGCAACCCAAAGGTCGTGGGTTCAATTACACCTTGGGCAATATGTTTTTTTTCCTACAAATTAATACACTATCACAGACCACTAATTCATATTCATAATTTATTACAATTCTGCAAACTTTTATGATTTTAGCAGCTTTTCTAATATGGACCTCAGATTCTTCTTAACACTCCATGGCACAAATACTGTTCCCTTTAGGCTCTGTGTGTGTGTGTGTGTATCAATATTTCTCCCATTTTAAAGTATTACTCCTCCATAATTGTATTTCTGTTAAATCAAAGTACTTTTACTACATCTTAGTACGTCTACTCAATCATACTATTTCTGCTAAATCATAGTATTTTGCCAAATTACGGTTTTTTTTGCCAAATCATAACATTTGTTTTATGTTATAGTATTACTACTAAGTGGAGGAATTTCTGTCATGTTACAGTATATGTGCTGATTACAGTATTTCTGCTAAATCATACTATTTCTACTATATTATATTTTCTTTCTAAATATAGCATTTCTGCTATATAATTGTATTACTGCTATGTTATAATATTTGTGCTAAACCAGAGTATTTCTGCTGAAACATAGTATTTCTGCCGAATGATAGTATTTCTGTCAAATTACAGTATTTGTGTTAAAACATAGTATTTTTTAAAAAAAATTCAATATTAATAGTAAATTACAGTGTCTCTGGTAAATCGCAGCATTTCTGCTATGTTGTACTGTTTTTCTAAATCATAGTATTTCTGTAATGTTTAAGAATGTTTGGCTAAATATATTCTTTCTGTTATCTTATACTATTTCTCCTAAATTCTTGTATTTTTGAGAAGTTATCGTGTTTCTGGTAAGTTACAATATTTCTGCTAAGTTCTGCTATGCTATTGTATTTCTGCCAAGTATTATGTTTCCTCTAAGATATTGCAGTTCTGCTAAGTTACTACATTTTAGCAAAGTTCCTTTGCTTCTGCAAAGTTTTTACAAATTCTGCAACTTTTCAGCTTTTTCTGCTAGTTTCAGCAGACAGCTTCAGCATTACAGCATCCACACTGCATTTTCGCAGGAAATGCAAATTTTTCTAGTTATTATTATTGTGTGGATGCTGGAGGCATCCACACTATTGAGTTCCTGTTTCTCTTTATTCTTTATTATTATTATTATTCTTCAAGTTGCTTCCGTACGTTTTTTGCTGTTTAACTACTTCAACAATTTTCAGCCGATTTTCACCGTTCAAATTTTAAACTATTCTGCTATTTCTGCTAAAGTGTGCTATGACTTTTGGTATTTTTTGCTGTTATACTTTTTAAAATATTAAGCTTTTTATGCAATTTTTTGTCCCATTGAAATGAATGGAAAACTTCCAAAATTCTGCTAAAACTTGCTTGTTTTTGAAACTTAACTACTTCCTCATACTTTCACTTAGAACAGCCATTTAAACTTTAAAATGTTCACAAATTATTGGGCTATTCCTGTCTGATTCAGCTTTTTCATATCTGTTACCATTTTCATCTTATCCTCTTTAAGTTCTGAGATTCATTTTTCTGATTTTTCAGAAAATACATGCGTTGTTATGGTTGCTATGCAGTTGGTTCTAAGTGAGCCACTCTTCCTTTTTCAATCTTCTCTTCATGTCCGAACAACTTCTTGCTACTCACTCAATTTTCACTCAACCCACACAAATTATACATCAAAACGTAGGTATTTTTGCTGGCTTTCAGAAAATGTCACTATCATTGTTGTGGGATTTATAGAATTTTGGCAAATCTCCTCAGACCAACACAAAGTCCCAAAAATCCCCATAGAAAGTCAATGGAGAGTTCGTTTAAAATCACCGCTTGATTTCTGTAATGAGAGGCATTTTCGAATCGTCATATCTCCCGAACGAAGCGAAGTTAAGACATGAGGCTTGTGCCAATATATCTTCAGACACTCCTGACGCTCACAATTCAAGAATTTTTTATTCATCTATTACCATTTGGCCATGAATTGGGTTTGTTTGAGGGTAGGAAATTTGTCCCTCGCTCAGATTTCTTAAGATTTCAAACTCTAGAAATGAGGCACTTTTTTTCTCTCGTCATATCTTTTGATAGATTTCCACAGAGACCTGAAAATTTCCATGACTGTTCACCAAAGCCTGCTGTCACTTACGGTGAAAGAATGATATCTATACTCCAAATAGATTTAGAGTTAGAAAGCGTTGTTTGAGGGCAAGTCAAGGCAGTTTTCGCTTTGCCTCTACTCAGGTATGGTGCATTAGAAGTCAAATATCTTCAATAATTCATATTTTAATGATAAATTGTCCACACTGTAAGATTCCCCCATCTCTTCTGAACAAAACGGTGTAAGAACGACTGTTCTAGCCCCTACGGTTAGGAAATTATGGTCATTTGTTTGAGGGGAGTCGTCATTATGAGAAATAGACTGCAAAAGTCCTGTGTCTCTCTGTGCTGCGTGCACCTGTTTTGGCGGGAAAAAGTGCACAGGCTCTCTGATTGGTGGATTCAAATTCAGCAGCTCCCAGGCTGCTTGACTGAGCTAGAAACTTACTTTCTCTCCCTGTGTGTGTGTGTGTGTGTGTGTGTGTGTGTGTGTGTGTGTGTGTGTGTGTGTGTGTGTGTGTGACAGAGAGAGAGAGGGAGAGAGAGAGAGAGGGAGAGAGAGAAAGCCTTTTCATGGGATGATCTCATTGTAAGATTCAAATTCAATATATTTAGACTGGTTGACTGAATTGGATCGTGTGTGTGTGTGTGTGTGTGTGTGTGTGTGTGTGTGTGTGTGTGTGTGTTTCCATATGTGTCCATATTTGTGATTGTGTGGCTGTTGTTATATTTTTTTATCGATTTTTTTTCATTTAACATGTATATTTGAAGGACCCTTAGCATGTTCAGCATTTTTTCAGCTGTCCATTTTGCTTTTCCAATTTTTCTGTTTAAGTTATTACTATTGTGCTAAATCATAGCATTTCTGCTGTTTAATAAGATTTTGCTAAATTTAGTATTTCTGATTAATTATAGTTTTCTACCAAATCATAGTACAGTATTTTTGCTTTTTATAGGATTTTTATAGGATATTTATATTGCTTGATATAGTATTTCTGCTTATTATAGGATTTGTGCTTAATATAGTATTTCTGCTAAATGTAGTATTTATGCTTAATCATAGTATTTCTATATATTTCTGCCAGGTCCCCAGGCAGCCAATCCTCTGTGAGGACTGAGGCATTCAAATTTACATATCAGGGCCTGCACGGCTTCTCACCCAGCCAATCTTATCTTAGGGATGCAACATTCAAATTTACAAATCAGGGCCTGCACGGCTTCCCAGCCAGCCAATCATATCTGAGGTCTGCCCTTTCTTCTCTCGTCATATCTCAGCGACAGATGTACAAAGAGCAATGCAAATCACAGTCAAAGTACACCAAAGTCCGCTGATTCACCCAGTACAAGAATTATGCTTCTAGTCCAACTAGTTTTTGAGTTACACGACGTTTTATAACTCCAAAAACAGCGTTTTTCGCCTCTCACCGCAATCTAATTCTGACTGCTCATCACCCTGTTTTCCAGGCGCCGCTCTCTTTCCCAATTCTGCAAACATTTATGATTTTAGCAGCTTTTCTAATATGGACCTCAGATTCTTGTTAACACTCCATGGCACAAATACTCTTCCCTTTAGGCTCTGTGTATGTGTGTGTATCAATATTTCTCCCATTTTAAAGTATTACTCCTCCATAATTGTATTTCTGTTAAATCAAAGTACTTTTACTACATCTTAGTACTTCTGCTCAATCATAGTATTTCTGCTAAATCATAGTATTTTTGTTAAGTTTAAGAATGTTTGGCTAAATATATTCTTTCTGTTATCTTATACTATTTCTCCTAAATTCTTGTATTTTTGAGAAGTTATCGTGTTTCTGGTAAGTTACAATATTTCTGCTAAGTTCTGCTATGCTATTGTATTTCTGCCAAGTATTATGTTTCCTCTAAGATATTACAGTTCTGCTAAGTTACTACATTTTAGCAAAGTTCCTTTGCTTCTGCAAAGCTTTTACAAATTCTGCAACTTTTCAGCTTTTTCTGCTAGTTTCAGCAGACAGCTTCAGCATTACAGCATCCACACTGCATTTTCGCAGGAAATGCAAATTTTTCTAGTTATTCTTCAAGTTGCTTCCGTACGTTTTTTGCTGTTTAACTACTTCAACAATTTTCAGCCGATTTTCACCGTTCAAATTTTAAACTATTCTGCTATTTCTGCTAAAGTGTGCTATGACTTTTGGTATTTTTTGCTGTTATACTTTTTAAAATATTAAGCTTTTTATGCAATTTTTTGTCCCATTGAAATGAATGGAAAACTTCCAAAATTCTGCTAAAACTTACTCTTTTTTGAAACTTAACTACTTTCTCATACTTTCGCCTAGAACAACCATTCAAATTTTAAAATGTTCACAAATTATTGGGCTATTCATGAATGATTCAGCTTTTTCATATCTGTTACTGTTTTCATCTTATCCCTCTTTAAGTTTTGAGTTTCATCTTTGTGATTTTTCACAAAAATACATGCGTTGTTATGGTTGCTATGCAGTTGGTTCTGAGTGAGCCACTGT
>NC_052944.1:76964340-76991124 GCF_013358895.1 Oreochromis aureus | reverse complement strand
ATCCAGAACAGATTGACCTGTGGTAGGAACATTTTCAGATGATCACTCTAACCGAGATCATGCGTCAGAAAGATGATGTGGCCTTTGCAGAGATGCTGAACAGGATTAGAGTCAAAGAAAAGACAGATGAGCTTTCTCAGTGCGACAGAGATTTGTTGTCACAGGCTGTGACTGCACCAGAAGAATGTCCAATCGAGGTCTTACACATTTATGCCACCAACAAGAATGTGGAATCCCACAACACAGATACGCTCAAGAAGCTTCATTCAAACATTATAATCATCAATGCAGACGATTTCCAGAAGGATAAATGTACAGGCAGAATGGCACGAAGAGACAGACCATTTACAGGTGGGCGAAATGATTTACCCGACACCCTGAATGTTGCTGAAGGAGCTCGAGTGATGCTGACCAGAAACTTGGACACACTAAACGGTTTGGTCAATGGTGCTTTTGGTATACTGATAAAGGTGGTGAGATCTGAAAATGATGGACACATAATTAAACTGGGGCTCAGAATGGACAACCGGCAGTCTGTAAGAAACACCCGCAGTGCTAATGCAGCATCTGATGATCTGGTTTACATTGAGAGAGCAGAGGAGAGTCTGAAGTTTAAAGGAGCGTGCACGCAGACAGTTTCCTGTAAAGCTAGCATTTGCCTGCACACCACAAAACTCAGGGTCTTACAACACAGACAGCTGTAGTTTCAATGAAGAACATTTTTGAACCAGGTATGGCTTATGTTGCTCTCAGCAGGGTGACGCCTCTCAGTGGACTCTATTTGCAGGACTTGGATGAGAAAAAGATTTATGCCAATCCCGAGGTAACTGCAGCGCCCAAACCATGAGACAAGCCAGCGTTGAGGAAATGATGCCTCTTCTTCAGGTCAGAGAAACAGCCAGCAGACCTGACACACTTACACTGATCCATCACAATACGGAGGGTTTGCCATCTCACATCAGTGACATCAAGAGTCATCATGAAATGTGTTTAGCAGATGTTTTGTGTCTCACAGAGTCTCACCTCCAAGGCTCCTTTGTTGCAGACAGTCTTCATTTGGACGGCTACACCATGTTCAAACGCAACAGACATGTGTCCTACACAAACTTTCCTCACATGGCCAGCAGAAGTGGTGGTGGAGTTGTTGTGTATTTGAGGAATCATTTTCAGGTTCAGGTAAAACAGTATCTGCATAATGTCACTGATCTTGAGTTTTTAGTGTTGAAGGTTCAGGCTCCATTCCCTGCGCTCATTGCTGTTGTGTACAGACCTCCTGACTACAGTTTGACACCGTTCATGCAAAACCTGGTAAGTCTTTTAGATTCACTTGAAATAATGGACTGTCACCCAATAATTGTGTGTGGAGATTTTAATGAAAACCAGTTGCAGAGTGGACGAAAACAGATTCTGGAGCAGTTTCAGTCTAGAGGGTATTCACAGCTGATCACTTCTGCCACTACAGACAAGAACACCCTGCTTGACCTCATTTTTTTTTCTCAGCCACAGCAAACTGTCCATTCAGGTGTCCTGAGAACATATTACAGTTACCACAACCCTGTCTTTTGTGTCCTGTCCTCGAGCCAATCATGAAGTCATGTGGTGAGTTTTGAAACAATTACAGATCATGTTTTTTTACAGTTTACTGATTGTAGAGTATGAAAAGATTTTCATTGAAAAATTGTCTTCCCTACTCTGTCTGTAAGAAGACCCTTTCTTATTGCAATGTTATTAATCATTTCACCAAATCATGGCTGAACTTCTTGCAGAGCAGGGAACATCTGCCATCTGTTATCATGCCTCTGATCTGAAATGTGCAGCAACATTTATTTTTTATACTCATGTTTTAAATTACCAAATCTACTCTTTTAAAATGCATTTTTTCATTGATGTAAATTGTCCTCTCTTTTTGTTGATACTTTATTTCACTGTGATGTATGTATCTCAACAAAGGAGAGCTTCCTGTCAAAGGGCTTTCAAAATATTAAATAGTAAACAAATAAATCCCTGATAAATGCAGGTATTTATTATGGGTCACATGAATAAATACAGACAATTATATTTGCTTGATTATAATAGATTTTGTAGAATCAAAGGTTTTTTCGGTAAATGAGTTTTTGTTGATCATGTTTTACAGGTACAAAAAAATGTAAAAAGTTTTAAACTATCCTTAGGCTACCAGAGATTTCTGTATTAATACATTTAGTGGAGAAAAATATTTTTTACAGGTAACAGAATGTTTATAAAAACTGATTTAGATATAAATGGAAAGTTTCTGCATCCATTTTCTGACTTGGCCTTTATCTGGGTGGGTTTGGGTTTGGGTGGATAAAGGCCAAGTCAGAATTCTCTGAGCAGCTGGAAATAGCTGCAAAGCCACCAGAAAGCGTGGGCTTTAGGTGTAGCCCATACTTTCTGATGCACTAAGTAGATTTACTAACTGACACCCCATACCAGCATTATATTGACACTTGGGGGCTGAGATGGGTGGGTGGTGTTAAAAGCACTTTATGTTTTGTAGGTTTATTTTCTTCAGACAGGGCACACACAGTCATGTCTCCTTTGTGGCAAAACCTTCAAACGTCACCATCCTCAGCTAAAACAACAACATCTTAACACCATCTTCATGAACTGCCGATCTGAACCTGATCCATCAGTGCTGGACTACACAGATAACTACATGCCACACAGACACTGCTGTTTTATAAACTGCCATACCAGTGTGTCTTCAATGGAGAAGATCACGTCACCTGACCTCCTGCCTAATCTAGAGACCATCACTATGCTGCCACAGTCGACACCTCTGAAACCATCAAGGATGACTCATACTGAGGAAACTGTATTTCCTGTCAGAGTCCAGTGATCTACAGAGCAGAGAAAGGTATGATTCTTTATCTTTGATAAAACAAAATACAAGTCAGAGCTTTTAATTTAATTAATTGATTAATTTAAATCCTGTTTATTTCATAAATAATTCCACACTCAAATGATTAAACTAGTTGGCACTTTATGACTTTTAATTCACATTATGGATGAAAAATCTGTTTTTTTTTCTACTCTGTCTCTCTGTGCAGGTACTGCTGTCTTCTGAGTTTTTCAGTTTCCAAACTCAGACATTCAAACCTCATCACTTGAGCTTGTGTCTATCTTCACCAATCTCACACTCACATGGTGTGAGATTGCTCTGGATTCTGGTTATTGGCCTGCAGCACGTATGAGGTATTTTAAAATTTTCTCATTGTATAACTTGTTTGTAGTTTTTATGCCTTAATACTAATGAAATGTTGGGGTTTTTTCTGTATTTTTTTAGAACAAGCTTGTACAGTGTGCCTGCATTCCAGCTTCTACACAAGTGGACAGAGTGTCAGTGTTTGACCGCTCTTTTAGACACCAACTTCTGTCACCTCACTGCTACTGATCAGGCACCTCACTCCAGGAAGACAGAGGGCTGCAAGTCTGTCATCATTTCCAGTGTGACTTTGCATTCTTGGGGTAGCATCAGATTTTCCCCACAAATATTCAACGGTAACACTTATTTTGAGCTTATTTATTAAATCAAAAGTCTTCCATTGTATAAATTATATTTGATATGTTTTTGTCTTCTTTTAGATTTAGATGCAGTGCTCGGATGTGCTGGAGCTTTGTTAACTGCGTGGAAAACATCTGTTTGTGATGGTATTTAAAATGAGGCTTTAAGGTGACAGTTTCCTTGTGATTTCAGTCCTTTTACTAAACAAAAACATTTTTAATTAACATATTATTTTTTTAGCAGCACATCATTGTTCAAAGGTAAATAGAGCCACATGTCACACCAGCAATGAATTTTTGACTCTGTTTGTGTCACCAGATTTTACAAACAATATCGGACATATAAAACTGAACTTTGGATTAATGTGCACATATATTGTTTTGTATTTTTGATTGTTGAATAATTATGTCGTAGAAAAACCCCAATCTATTTACCCAAACAACGTAACTTGTTTGGGTAAATAGTGGATTACTGTAATTTTAGTCTATAAGTATAGCAACCTGAATTCGTACAAACACACAGCTCTAAATCTTGAATTGTAGGATGCACAATAATGATCATTTGATTACTATGGACATTTAAATCAGAATCTATTGAACCATTACACATATTCTTTATAGAGATTACACAATCTCGAAAAAAAGAAAGTGTTTAAGAGGATAAGTAAAGAAAGCTCAAAGTGTGTTTGTATGAATATTGTCTTAGTATGGGGTGTCAGTAAGTACATGAGTATAGAATAGGTGTAACAGTGGTTTTCCACATCTGTGCAGCGGTCCCCAACCCCCGGGCCTTGGACCGGTACCGGTCTGTGAGTCGTTTGGTACTGGGCCGCGAGAGTTGAGGCTCAGGTGTGAAATGTATGGTTTTCAGGATTTTTATTGGTTTTTAGCGTTATTTTGTTATCGTTTTTATCATTTTTATTGTTAACTCGGTTTTCCTGGGTCTTTTCACGTGTGTTATGAATAAATCTTCTTTTTTTTGGTACCGGTACTAGTTTTATTTTGTTGTATTTATTCGCGACACCTTAAAGGCCGGTCCGTGAAAATATTGTCGGGCATGAAGCAGTCCGTGGTGCAATAAAGGTTGGGGACCGCTGCTCTAATATATATAAATAATGGGTCAGACATATAGTTTGACCCATTAAGTCTGTTTGAAAAGTTCATGAAGGTGTCATCCAGTGCTATGTGTTTCTGTTTATCATTTTATGAGGTCACACAGCTGACATGAGTCAGAGTAGAACCATAATATTCATGTTAATGAGTCTACTGTTTACAGCTACTTCATGATGACTTTCATCCTGGTCACAGTACTATGTGAAAAGCTGTAAGAGGTAAAGTTAACCCAAATATTATCTGATCATAAGTCACTCTCTAACATTGATTATTTTTCAATATAATTTATTCCACAACAATGTTCTTTATTTTATCCCTGTTTCTTTAAATATGCACATCAATTGTTCAGCTGTGTGACTCTCCATACCTGAAATATATCACAATGTGAACTTCATTTCAACAGTATTCCTTAGTTTGGTACCATATTTATCATCAAATCAGGAAACTGTAAACTAATTGAAAAAAGAAGCTTTTGAAAATTTTAATGTGGCATTTGAATATGTTGTTTATCCTTGCCACACGGTATGTGCAAAAAACTCCAACAAATCAGAGAACATATTTTGTTTCTCACTTCCCATGTATAAATATATATGTATATGTATAAATTTTTAAATTAATAGCCTGTGAACATAAACATGGCAAACAAGGATATATTCACAATTCCAACGGATGCTTCAATTGTTTGTATAGATTTTAGATTAATTTGGTCAAACATCTGTTTGAACCTGTGGTTATCAGAGTGTTGATAAGAATGCCTTGAAAAGTTCATGACGGTCACATTCAGTGATATGTGTTTCTGTTTATCATTACTTTTGAGTGACACAGCTGACTTGAGTTTTGATCAGACAAGAACCATAAAGCTGTTAGTAGTAAAGTTAAACCAAGCAATAACTTATCATAAGTCACTCTCTAACACGGGGCAGTTTTTCAATTATTTATTAATTATTATTCAATTAATTTTCAATGTTATTTATTCCACAACTTTAACGTTCTTTATTTTTTCCCTGTTTCTTTAAATATGCACATGTGAATGTCTGTTTTAATTCACTGCCTGTGAATGCCTTTAAAAAAAGCTTCAGGCGCCGCTCCGAGCTGGCAGCCAGTATCAGCAGCTCCAGCCTGACAGAGTCCTTTTTTCCCTTTAATATTTGTTTCTTTGTTGTTCTTGTGAATCTTGCTTTTGTTTTTCTATTGTGGACTGTGGACTGAGCTCCCACTTAGGACTGTGGACTGAGCTTTTCTTTTGTGGACTGATCTCCCACAATGGAGCTCAGAATTTTATGGACAATCGTTTTTCTTATTGCATTTTTCATGGCATCTGTGTCCGGAGAGCGCGTGGAGATCCAACCTCTCATTCTTTACAGCAGGGATCTGTTGTTAGCCAGCAGCTGTTAGCCCTCGGCGCTTCCGCTGTTCTGCCTACCACCGAGCAAGCCAACATCCCCCACAAGGTGAGAAGGGAGAGACGCAGTACTCGGGCCGGGATCGGGCCTCGCAGCAAGGTTAGGAGGTACCGGCCAGCAATTTCATCTGTTATTATGGGGAATGTGAGATCTCTCCCCGACAAAGTGGATGAATTGGCAGCTATGACCCAACATTAGCTGCACACTGTAACCAGCATACTCCAAACACAGCACCCTTTGGCCCTTTTCATGAACTCTGGCAATTTTAATCACATCTCCCTGTCCTCCCTGACATCACATCTGATGAAGACCCTCAGGAGGTTGGTTCTAAACCATCTGCGCCTTGGTGAGGTCTTCATTGATCCGCTGCAGTTTGCTTACCAGCCTGGCTTTGGGGTGGAGGACGCCATCATCTACCTCCTGCACCAAGCTCTGACTCACCCGGAGAAGCCTGGATGTACTGTGAGGATCATGTTCTTTGATTTCTCCAGTGCTTTCAAAAACATCCAGCCACGACTTCTGAGGGACAAGCTGGAGCTATCAGGAGTGGACCACCACATGTCCCAGTGGATACTGGACTACCTCACAGAACGCCCACAGTATGTGATGACACAGGGCTGTGTCTCTGATACACTGTCTACAGTACGGCGGCCTCACAGGGAACTGTGCTGGATCTGTTCCTCTTCACCTCCTAGACTGCAGACTTCTCCATCACCTCCCCACGCTGCCACCAACAGAAGTTCTCTGACAACTCTGCCATAGTTGTCATCACCACAGGTCTGTACTGAGTCCACTGGTTTCAGGAGAACCACCTGCTGATCTACACCTATGTACATTACTTTTCTCAGTTTATATATACACCCACTTATTGGGAGTTACATGTCTACTTTTTAATGCACAAGTACAATACACAATCTGCAGTTTTCTAATTATTCTAAATATTCCTAACTATTTAAACATTTTTCAGTATCCTGCTCTGTTTACACCCGATCTGTACTCAAATTTTAACAACTGTACTGTACTCTGCTTTGGTAACTATTGTCCATGATGTAAATATGTAACAATTGTGTTTCTGTTCTGTGTCCTGTTCTGTTTGTATATGTGGGGTTTTTTTTGTGCTGCTGATACAACCACATTTCCCCTTGTGGGACAATTAAATGTTTATTCTAATCTATTCTATTCTAATTGATATCATATCCACCCAGAAATCTCGAGTTCATCATTTTGCCCTTCCACAATTATTTGAATTAAAAATTAAAAGAGCAGGAATGTTAAAATCAATAATGAAAGGAATTTGTTGGCTTTTTCAAAAGGTACAAATCAAATATTGTTGATAGACCTGCCCCCTTTATTATCTACAAAATACAACATTAAGCCTTGATCTGTTCTGTTATTCTTCTTTTTTAAAAAACATTTTATAGCCTTCCAGTGTTCTAAAAATTAAAACAAACACACAATATAAGATTATTATGTAGAATTTTTAATATATAAATACTTAACACTGGAAAATACTAAAACTGTTAACTATAGTAGAGAACTTAACAAAATGTCATTAAAAATTATAAATACTGATAGGAAAAAAAATTCATACTTTTTAAGTTATAAAATACAATTTGTCACATTTTTGAACAAAGTGAACAAAGGAACTGTACATTTTGTTTAAATTATTCGGACTGATATTTTTGAATATGTACAATTTGGTTTCCCTTTATTTTCACAGTAACTTTGATTGCTGCCTCCTCCAGTTCCTTGTCAAAGGGACTCCACAGCTCACTTTGAATATAAAGGCTCTTTCCATCCTCCAGCAACACCTCCAGCTGGTTTGGCATTTCTGCCGTGGCCACACCAATGATGACGATGTCAGCTCTGTCCTCGACTTTTGTCTGTTGTCACAGCATAGGCACACATTTAGCCCAGAAAACGTTGGGTTTTTTATCCAACAAGAAAAAAAGAAAACCTATGGTCATCACGTGGTTTCACTAAGTCACCAAGACACATACATACACACATTATGTCTTGATGCATGCTCAATCATCCAGGTAAGTAAATTCCAAAATGGTTAATTATGTTCACCTGGAGAAAAAATACCCACTACGCCCTGCGGCGGTCAATCAGCTGGGTCTCTACCAGAGGCCTGGGAGCTTGAGGGTTCTGCGCAATATCTTAGCTGTTCCCAGATTGCGCACCACTATGTTCGGTTGGCTAACCAACCGGACATAGTGGTGCGGGATCTCTGTCCAGAAAAGTGCAGTTCTAGGAACAGCTAAGATACTGCGCAGGACCCACAAGCTCCCAGGCCTCTGGTAGAGGACCCGAGCTTGAAGGATTGACCGCCCGCAGGGGCGAGTGGTGAATTTTTCTCTCTATCTATCTATGTAGTGTTTGTGTGTGTGTAAGATAATATAATATATATAATGTTATGTCAAATTTGAAAACATAGTTTTAAACATTTGTTGATAAGACAAACAAAGGTTTAGCTTCTTCATACCTCAATCTTTGTAAATGCTGTACTCTGAAGATGTACGCCATAAGAGGACTGTCTCTGCTTAACGTGAGAGACGCTGATGTGGTCTCCCACGTTGAAGTTGTTAACAGCTGCCTCCCTCCAGAGGCAGACTGCCATGGTAAAACCATCCTGAAATCACAAACATGACAGAATTAAAGATTCATTAATTAATTAAATAATAACAAGTCCAGTAACTAGAAAAAAAGCTCACAGCCTCATACATTCTGTACCAGCAATGTCAAATTTGTCACATACCTCCTTCAGCTGCAGATTTTTAAGGGGAACATGTTGTTTTCCCGACAGCACCTTCTTTACAGCAGAAAACTGAAAAGTAAATTGAAATTTAATGTCAGTAATAATCAGTGTAGTTATCTGTGATAGGTTTTTATTTCTTCAGTAATCTGTTTAGATTATGTTATGGTTGTTGTTAAGTATTCTGCACATGCCATTTATCTTATCAGAAGCAGTTTTATCTGTATCGGTTATTAGGATGTTTTTCATATACTGTTATGAAACAGGTTGTAGGAAATCCTTCTATAAACAATACATTTTTCAACTTAGTTTAAGTGACAGCAACATAAATGAAAAGTTTGCCAGTTTCAGGTATACAAAATCTATTTGTTTTCCATTATGCCCAATTCAGGGTACTTTCTGACCATTTCTGTTGTATCTGCTTTTATTTTTATTATAAAGGATATATTTAGATGAAGACTTTTGTGCGAATTTATATACAGAAGTGTATAAAATAATTATTCTGTTTGTTTTTATTATCAAGTAGAGACTGTTCATTAAAATCTAGCCCTTACAACACAAATGTACGTAGGCACAATGCAAATTGGCTGCAAAAATACCAGAAACGGTCTTAGGAAAATATTTTTTAAAAATTGTGCTTAACAATCTTAACAGAATTTAGTCTCTGCTTGACAGCAAAACCCAAATTATTTTCACTGTAAAAATACCGCAATAATGGGTTATTTGGAAACCTAAATCCATGTAAATTCTGATGGAACCACAAATACTTACCTCCACCACCTCCCCTTGAACTGTCATGAGTCCCTCATTTGTGGAGCTCATCCTGAGTGGGGTGAGAGGAGCAAGAGGATGCAGAAGATCCTCTGCTTCTTTTACAAGACCTTCCCTTACACTTAGGGTCGGTGCCCTAAAAAATTGTGTCCTGGCTGTGACACTGATGTTGTAAGGGGGGGCTGTGCCCCTGAGTTCATGGCCTCTCATAATGTACGACCCCCCCTGCTGGACTTTAGAGGCATATTCTTCAAACATTGTGATCTTTGTCACAGTCTGGCCATCGGTGATCGCCGCAATGGTGTTTTTCTTTGTTATCAGGGGTGTTGGTGTTCCGTCTTTGAAGTCCCAGCTAGTGACCCTTAGCTGGTCACAGGACTTTAAAATTGTCATGTGAAGTGGGGGTGGCCGGAAATATGGCGTGTCAGGGCGGTTGTTCAGAAGCTTTGTCAAAGCCATTCTGAAAAAAAAGCAACACAAAAAATATTAAGGGGTTAATACATTTCTGTTATAGCAAGGGTCATATAATATGGTAACACGTGTAGCTTTTGTGCAGTCTTTTTACTTTCTGATGTCAAACAAAACTCATAAATACCTTTCTGAGGTTCCTGCTTAAAAATGACAGGCCAAAAACACAGGCCTGTCTAAAAGTATTTTTTTGATATTATACAATGTTGGTTTTAAAATAAAGCTAACAGTTCTAAGACTTCTATGAATTAATCTAAATATTACAGCAGAGACAAGTTGGTGAAAGTAACTTAGGACTGAACTCAAACTCAATGTTTTTTCTCACCAAATTGTTATTCATTTATTTTTTGTATTTTCTAGCATATAATCTCCATTGAAAATACTGACAATAAACAAGAAATCATCATATGAAGATTATCTGTGCAAAGATTGATGCTGCTGAAGTGAAACAGTGAAATTACAGTTCTATTCACAATTCACAATTTGGTCTGTGGCTTTCAATTTCTAAAGAGCAGAGATGATTTAACAGTATACTTTAACCCCCCCCACACACACACACACACACACACACACACACACACACACACACACACACACACACACACATATATACACACATAAATATAATGCACTTGCATAGTCTCTGTGGCTGTGGCTCTTTCTATTGGTCCCCTGTGTTAATCATTTGAGCCAATAGAACGACAGTAATGTACCCTGTTTTCACTTCAGTCTCACCCTCTGTAACTGCGCAGAAAATGGCTTTTTTTTGATGAGAAATGTCTCTGAGGCATTGTGGGAGATGAAGTTATTCAGAATATGGTTTCCATTAGGTTTTTGTTTAACTCTTTTAGCTTAATTCCTATTGGTTATTCAGTTTTTGTATAGCTTAATTGAGAAAGTGCTAGAAAATCTTGTTGCCAGGGCAGAGTGCCAGCCTTAAGCAATTTTAGATACTCACAGCTCAAACTTAACATCTTAAAGTTTATAAAACTCTTATAGATCTTGCAGATTTGTCAGATTCTGTAAGATCTTAATATTTCATATAAAAATTAGGACTGAAATTATTTTTCATTAATACATTTAGATCTTTTTCAATTAAATACCCATGAAACAAGTTCATCAAACTATGACACCCACTACTACATTACTATCAATAGTAAATCTGAATTTATCAATAATGAATTTCTCTTCAATAGAAAAATTAACATAGGAAAAGAAAAAGTCAGGCTAAATTTTTGGGTACTTTGACAGTCTTTATATTGACAGCAAGTTAAATGGCTATATCTTGTGTGTTGTCCTATATTATATTGTATTGTACATACTATAAAGGCAGTAAAAAACTCAAAATTCAATACTTACGTCTTACAAAGTTCCTAAGAGCAATAAGAGCCGTCAGGGTCCCTCGAAATGTCTTCAGAAAGATCAACTTAGGTTCCCGCCGGGCTTTAAGATACAACTTGTGATGTAATCTGTTGTCACCCGCCCTGATTGGCTAACTACAATTGTTGTGTTTCGCGATTGGGCTACCTTGTGTTAGTTTTGTGCTCCGCTCACTAGGGTTTTTTTTTTTTGTTATTGTTTTTTGGGTGAACTCTCTAATTTTAATTATGGAATTATCATTACTGTTTTATACGTCTCAAACGTAAAATTTGAGACTTATAATATCAGTTATAGGGCTTTGGAGATGACGTCACGCCGCAATGCATTGTGGGAATGCGGCATCATTTTAGCAGGCCACGAATCAAAACAAACACACTGTAATGGAAGGAAGATTGCTACGAACCATACTTAAAGGCAGCTCAAAAGAAAAAGGACTTTATAGAGTACGATTGCGTCTGGATGCAAACAGACGGCACTTGCAAAAAAATAGCGTGTATTGGAAATGGATGAAATTACGGCAGTGGAGAAGAAACCCTGAAGACCAACCGACCTAGCCTGATATGTTTTCGTACCTGTGGAGTCAGCGCATACACATCGAACCAGTTTTGCATTATAAATGTCTGGAGGGGCACATCCAATTCACCAATGGTTGGGTACAAGATTTGGCTATTTTTAAGACTCCACGCCAGAATACGCCATCATTCAAACAAAGGTAAGTCAGCTCGAGTACTGCCAGTAAATGCGCGTTTGATTTCCCCAAACATTCAGATTAGTGCAAGCATAAATTCATCCATGAGGGGAAATTGAAGTGAGAACAAGTGGAGGCTCTGTTAGATGGATAACATAGTGAGTTCAGTGCATTGATGTGACATTGTCCTGAAGGATCTAGTCATTCTCTATGGTTAAAGAAATTGCACTAATGAATTCATATTTATTATAAATAATCCTAGATACACGCTTCTGTGTTTGTGTGCTGTGTAACTAAAATACATCTTTAGTTTTAGTTTTATACATTGATCAATGGCCTGCAGTCATTGATCCTTACTTAAAGTCGAACTTCATGCTTTATCCCTCTTGAAAGGGATTGCATCCTTGCATACATACTTTAGGTTCATTTTCTGCTGGAAGATAAAAAAAACGGGCAGATTTAAACTATAACATGCAGCGTTCTATAGTTGTGTAGTTGCATCATTATGAAATGGAGAAATTCAAGCACATAAAAGCTTGTTAGCATTGTCGGAGTTTTGGCTCGGTGACTCTTAAAGACTTTAAAATCTGTTGGGATTTTGCCCAGACAGACAGTTTTCAATTCATATAACCATTTAATTCAACAACTCTATGAAGATATATGTCAAAGTTAGTATGACTTTAAATGTATCATAAACAGCGTTGATGTGAAGAAAATCTTCCAAACAAGTTAAACTACAACTGCCAGAATGCACCTGACGAGGGAGCGAGCAAGGTGTGCTGCTTTGGCCAGCTCACCCATGGGGGCAGTGACAGTGGGAGAGTTTACACACGATGAGTTTTTGTAAGCTTGCAAAAAGCAACAACAATAATATCACGGTTTGTTTTTGATAAAAAAAAAAAAATCTCATTCTATAGTATTCTATAGAGAGACAGCAGAGATTTGGGATGAAGTGTTGCATGAGTTTGTAGTGAGCCATATGCTGAGCAGTGAAACAGCAATACTGACATGTACGCTGCACTGACGGTATTTGCAGTCCAGTTACATTTGCTAGAGAAGCTGCAGGTGATATAACACGTTTTCAGTGAATCACTTTCACGTTGCCTGAAAACAGAACAGACGAAGGAGCTCACTTCAATTGTCTGGAGTCTGGTGACTCAGTGTCTATGTTTTGTCATTTTTAATATTCTTTGATTTAATTAGTTTCCTGGATACTGGTTATGTTTGCAGTGTTTAGGTGTTCTCTGTGTGTCCCTTGTGTTGTGCTCTTGGTTCTATGTTTCCTGTTTTACTTTGGAGAGTCTTGCACCCTGTGCTTCAGTGTATTCTGTTCTGCTTCCTGCCTGTCTCCTCTCGTCTGATTAGTGTCAGCTGTGTCTCCCTCCTGTGTGCCATTTCCTCGTTTCCCTCTGTGTGTATATATGGTGTGTGTTCACCTCTGTTCCTCTTTTGTTTGGGCCTCTTAGATCAGACTGATGAGTATTTGAAATGTCTGCAATTCTTGTTTGTGGTATCTCTTATTGTAGTTTCAACACTGATTAATCAGTTGTCATAAATAAAGAAAACCTTTCAGTTATCCATGCTAATAAGTAATAATAGTAAGGCTTGTTGTGACTTGTTTTGTTTGGTAGAGTCATCTTTACATATACTACGCACACACACACACATTATATTTATACATACATACATATATACATATATTAGGGGTGCAACGATACACAAAATTCATGGTTCAGTTCCATACTTTGGTGTCACAGTTCGATATTTTTTTGTGCCTTTTTAATTTGTCATTTATTAAAATTATGAATATATATTATAACTGAAAAGTAGAGTTTTTAAATTTAATGTTGCTGAAACAACAAAATAATAAAGAAAAAATCTATCTGATGGAGAAATCACTCATCTTTGGAAAAGAGTTTATTACAGAGAAATGGCTCTTTCCAAAATAAAAGCTATACTATAAGCTTCTTCTGGGGTATATTCTCAGCAGCATATTAAACATATTAGGTCCCCATAAGGAGAATCATGTGCTAACGGCTGTCTAAATGACTCGGGTAAAGTTTGTAGCATGCGTGCTTGTTGTTTTTGTCTGCTTCCACTTGTCTTTGCACTAGGATGATGTCGGCGTAAATGTGCAATCATATTCGTTGTGTTCCCACTAGTGCTGTCAGCGTTAATCTCGTTAAAATGACATTAACGCAATAACGCGGCAAATCTCCGTTAACGAGTTACCACGGATCACCCCGTGCATGGGGCTGGACGGTGTCAACACGCTAACAAGCTAACTGTGCTAACGCACTAGTTCCCACCAATTGAGCATTGCGTGGCACATCCGACATACTATTTTACTTTTGTCCATGACGCTTTACCATCAGGGTCATGCTTCACATGAAGACCAAGATAGTTCCAAACGGCAGATCTGAATGAGGGTGGGGGAGGTTGAATTTTGGGTAGTCTTGAGGTAGTTGCCTGCACCTGCACTGAGACAGAGCAACAGTGACACAAATCCAAACAGCACTAAGTGCTGAGATTCATATTCAGGACTGACCCCTTTAATGTTCTTTTATAACCTGCTATAAATAATATGTTATATGCTTGTTTGATTCGTATTTTTTGTATTGCTTTTTTCAGGGGTTGGAACCAGGGCCAGTTATTAAAATGCTCATCAACAGACCAAATGGTAAATGGCCTGCATTTGTATAGCGCTTTACTCAGTCCCTAAGGACCCCAAAGCGCTTTACACTACATTTAGTCATTCACACACTGGCAATGGCAAGCTACATTGTAGCCACAGCTGCCCTGGGGCGCACTGACAGAGGTGAGGCTGCCGGACACTGGCGCCACCAGGCCCTCTGACCACCACCAGTAGGCAAACATGGGGTTAGTATCTTGCCCAAGGATATTTGGCATGCAGCCAGGAGGCAGCCTGGGCTCGAACCACCGACCTTCTGATTAGTGGCTGACCTGCTCAGCCACCCCATCACCAGACCAAGGCTCAATCAAGTCATGGAAGGAGGAATCAGGTGAGATAGTAAGCTGTTGTTATATACAGGAGTGCACATAAGTGGTCCGCAGGTGCACTTTTGCTGTCAAAATAGAAGACCTGCACCACATAAGAAGTTGCAATGCATGTTCTTGTACATAAGACTTTCTCCTGACATTCCAAAGAAATGTCAGGAGTCCAAACCGCAAAACAAGTGCGTATTCTCTGAAAAGTGGTTGCAGGAGGTGAGCTAGCTTCAAACAAATGATGAACGCACAGGGAGGTGGTGCAGAATATGCCTTGAAAATCCAACTCAAGCGGACAAAAACAGCACCTTTTATATGTACGCAAACGTGCGTTGCAACTTCTTATCTGGTATGCATCTTTTATTTTGACACCAAATGCGTCGTATGAACCACTTATGTGCACCACTGATTATATACAATATTAGTGTACAACAGTCAGATAACATGCTTCCAAGCACAAAAGATCTTTATATATAACATCCTACGGCAGCTATTCACAAAAGTAAATACAAACAAACATAAATGGTAAAACTTGTAAACCAAAAACTGTGAGACGTTGGTAATCCAGAGAAAAGTGATTTAAGTGATGAATAAAGTGCTTTGACTTTAAGTGCTCAGGTGCAAAACTATTGTGTGCAGTAGTTTTAAATGTATATACTATTTTTTCTATTATTATTATTATTATCATTATTATTATTATTATTGCACAGATGACATTCACAGTGTCTCATTTTACTCTCATATTATTATGCGAGGTCTTTTACAGTAATACACTGTACAAGGACTTGGCTGGTGACCCACCTTACATCTCCTTGCTAAACACTGGAGAATCATGCAAAGATTTTGATGTAACAGATTGACCTTTAACAGCAACCATGGGCATCAGTGATGAGAAGACCCATGTTGAGACGACGTCGGTAAGTGTGCTCTCTTACCAGCAGCCCAAATTACCCACAAAATCTGTAAACATTTACCAAGATCCTCCTCTTTACCCACCACTACCACAGAGTGTGTGCATGTCTGCAGTGAGGAAGAACTCTTCCACCTTGAAAAGCTTAATGGTCATAGAGGACGTGGCAAATAAGATTGAGACAGCAACAGAAGAACCAGGACCAGGAGTGACACCAGCTCCATAGGCCAAGGATCACATCTTCATGTTTCAGAGGTTTGTTATGTGAGGGGTCAAACTGCAGAGAGAATCCTTAAAAGAATGAGACAGACTGCAGACGTGAGCACAGGGACAGACGTAGAGTTTAACACAGTTGGAGAAAACTGCAAATTGAAAAACTTTGACTACAGGCTTCATGGCCTCGTTGTCCACCCTGACGCTCCCTGGCTTGGTGCCTCACCAGACAGGCTGAGCTTTGGTCCTTCTGCACAGCCACCGTTGGGACTGGTTGAGATAAAGTGGCCTTATGTGAGTAATTTTGTTCACTTGAGATACCTTCAACTGCAGCATGGTACCCTGTTTCTCTGTAAAGTCACTTGTACCAACTTTGTTGACACAAAGTTAACAGCGGCATCAGAGAGAGCATGGAGTGGTGTTACTTTCATGTTCACTTGCTGACGCACTTTTCTCTTAAAAAGAATTTGATGTCTACTGTGTGGTCTTAAAAAGTAACAGGTTATTTAAAGATGCCAAGTTAAATGTTCAGTATGTTGGTCACTTTACTAGACGAGCAATCTGTGCAAGTGAACTGCGCAACTTCACTGACAGTGAAATTCTTAGCCAAAGCTTTAACCAGGGGGTTGTTTTGATAATACTTAGGAAGTAGACGTGTGCACTGCCAGCACCGGTCAGAGGGATAATGGTGTCAAATATTTTGTTCGCCTTGATGCTTCTAATTGCTCTCTCCACATTAGGGATGGGTATCGTTTAGGTTTTATCCGATACCAGTACCAAACCGGTACTTTTGAAACGGTGCCGGTGCTTGAACCGGTGCTTAAAGAATGGAGAACACAAAATTGGTCCAAAAACCTCTCATGTTTAACTGTTTTCCACTTTGTCTTTGGTCATTTTAGCCTTTTTGGCCAGGGTGAAGTTAGTATCTGCCATGAAACAAGAAGACAGCCACATGAAACTACGACGGTGTTTGCTAGTTCACCTTACATGCATTAATGTAATAATGTGGTTAGCCTACTCAACCTAAATTACACACGAACTACATTAAGCTACTCACGCAGAGAAGAACGCCTGCTGCTGCCATCATCATCCGTCATCATTTCTGCTACACAGGCAGGGCTAGGGGCCAGGACTCTACTCTTCGGGTTTTTGGGGGATGTTGCTAACTCCGGGTCCAATAACAGGCACTAAAAGAACACCACTCTGCGTTGCCAGGTGTTTCATCAGATTCCAGGTGTTACCTCCTTTGCACAGTATCAGCTTAAAGCACGTGTAGCAGGCTGCTGAGTTTGCATCTTTTGCTGTCAAGTATGGCCAGACTTTGACCGCTTCGTCTTGGACATTTTTAATCTGTAGCTCTGCTCTAAAAGAATGTACGTACCTGGGCCCGCCTATTAGGCTTGCAAAGGTAAAATGATTGGCTAGAATTCAAAGTGTATCACATCTCAGAAAAAAAAAGCACCGAAATGTACGCTGCTTTTCGGTCTGGTTACTACCGTTTATGTCAGAACCGGTGATACCGGTACCCATCCCTACTCCACATCTATCCTTACCGGTAGATGTGCGATATTCTAAGTGTGGAATCTACCATTGTGGTGTGTGGAATCTACCATTCCATTCAGGGTAGTGGGGGATTACTGTGAGAACATTTTATCCCAGTATTCAGACATGGGTGTCAGAACACTGGAAACACACTTGGAATCATGGTTTCAATCATCTCAGGAGAAATGCATATCCCAATTGCATTAAGTAAGGTGGATCAATTTCATGATGTGTTGTTTGTGCGAAATTATTATATTTCTGCTTAAGTTATTATCTTTCTGTTAAATTATAGTCTTTCTGCTACTATGGTATAGTATTAAACTATTGGATACTAAGTTATACTGTTAAATAATTTCTTCCAAGTTATTATGTTTGTGCTAAATATTAACATTTTAGCTGAAAGCGACAATATTTCTGGTATATTATACTATTTCTGCTAAGTTACAGTATTTCTGACAAGTTGCATTTCAGCTAAGTTTTTACATTTTTGCTAAGTTGTTATGCTTCTGCAAAATGATTAAAAGTTCAACTACTTTTCAAATATCTATTTCAGCTTCTTCAGCTGTTTTCAGCAGACAGCTTCAGCTTTACAGCATCCACACTGCATTTTCGCAGGAAATGCAAATTTTTCTAGTTGTGTGGATGCCCTAAAAGGGCTTCCACACTATTGAGTTCCTGTTTCTCTTTATTGTGTGGATGCTTTAAGGCATCCACACTATTGAGTTCCTGTTTCTCTTTATTCTTTATTATTATTCTACTTTATTGTGTGGATGCTTTAAGCATCCACACTATTGAGTTCCTGTTTCTCTTTATTCTTTATACTTTATTATTCTAGTTGCCACTTTTTGTACGTTTTTTGGCACTTAACTACTTTAACAATTTTCAGCCGATTTTCACCGTTCAAATTTTAAACTATTCTGCTATTTCTGCTAATGATGGCTATGACTTTTGGTATTTTATGCTATTATACTTTTTAAAATATTAAGCTTTTTTCCTTTAATTTGTCCCATTGAAATGAATGGGAAACTTCCACAATTCTGCTAAAACTTGCTTATTTTTGAAACTGAACTACATTCTCATACTTTCGCCTAGAACAACCATTCAAATTTTAAAATGTTCACAAATTATTGGGCTATTCATGAATGATTCAGCTTTTTCATATCTGTTACCGTTTTCATCTTATCCCTCTTTAAGTTTTGAGTTTCATTTTGTGATTTTTCACAAAATACATGCGTTATTATGGTTGCTATGCACTTGGCTTCCAGTGTGCCACTGTAGGTTTCGCAGTCTTCTCTTCATGTCCGAACAACTTCTTGCTACTTGCTCAATTTTCACTCAACTTCCACAAATTATACATCAAAACGTAGGTATTTTTGCTGGCTTTCAGAAAATGTCACCATCATTGTTGTGAGATTTATAGAATTTTGGCAAATCTCCTCAGACCAACACAAAGTCGGAAAACTCTCCATAGAAAGTCAATGGAGAGTTTGTTCAAAATCATCGCTTGATTTCTGTAATGACAGGCATATTCGAATCGTCATATCTCCTTAACGAAGCGAAGTTAAAACATGAGGCTTGTCCCGTATATCTTCAGACACTCCTGACGCTCACAATTCAAGAATTTTTTTCTCACCTATTACCGTTCTGAAATGAGTTAGACTTGTTTGAGGGTAGGAAATTCGTCCTTCGCTCAGATTTCTTCAGATTTCAAACTCTGGAAATGAACAACTTTTTCTCTCGTCATATCTTTTTTTTGGATTTCCACAGAGACCTGAAAATTTCCATGACTGTTCACCAAAGCCTGCTGTCTCTTACGGTGAAAGAATGATATCGATACTCCAAATAGATTTAGAGTTAGAAAGCGTTGTTTGAGGGCAAGTCAAGGCAGTTTTCGCTTGCCTCTACTCAGTTATGGTGCATTACAAGTCAAATATCTTCAATAATTCATATTTTAATGATAAATTGTCAACACTTGAAGATTCCCCATCTCTTCTGAACAAAACGGTGTAAGAATGACCGTTCTAGCCCCTACGGTTAGGAAATTATGGCCATTTGTTTGAGAGGAATCCTCACTATGAGAAATAGACTGCAAAAATCCTGCCTCTCTCTGTTCTGAGTGTGTAAAACGGCTGCACCTGTTTTGGCGGGAAAAAGTACACAGCCTCTCTGATTGGTGGATTCAAATTTAGCAGCTCCCAGGCTGCTTGAATGACCTAGAAACTTGCTCCTCTCTCCTGTGTGTGTGTGTGTGTGTGTGTGTGTGTGTGTGTGTGTGTGTGTGTGTGTGTGACAGAGAGAGAGAAAGAGAGAAGGGGCGAGACAGAGTTTTTATGGGAGCATCTTATTGTATGATTTAAATTCAATATATTTAGACTGGTTGACTGAATTTGATCCTGTGTGTGTCTCTCTGTGCATGTGTGTTTCCATATGTGTCCATATTTGTGATTGTGTGACTGTTACACTTTTTTTCTGAGTTTTTTTCATTTAACAAGTACATTTGAAGGACCCTTAGCATGTTCAGCATTTTTCAGCTGTCCATTTTGCTTTTCCAATTTTTCTGTTTAAGTTATTACTATTGTGCTGAATCATACTATTTCTGCTATTTTTATAAGATTTGTGCTAAATATAGTATTTCTGCCCAATATAGTATTTCTGATTAATTATAGTTTTTCTACCAAATCATATTACAGTATTTTTGCTTTTTATAGGATTTTTATAGGATATTTATATTGCTTAATATAGTATTTCTGCTTTTTATAGGATTTGTGCTTAATATAGTATTTCTGCTTTTTATAGGATTTGTGCTTAATATAGTATTTCTGCTAAATGTAGTATTTATGCTTAATCACACTATTACTATATATTTCTGCCAGCTCCCCAGCCAATCATATCTGAGGTCTGCCGCTTCTTCTCTCGTCATATCTCAGCGACGGATGTACAAAGAGCAATGAAAATCGCAGTCAAAGTACACCAAAGTCCGCTGATTCACCCAGTACAAGAATTATGCTTCTAGTCCACCTAGTTTTTGAGTTACACGACGTTTTGTAACTCCAAAAACGGCGCTCTTTGCCTCTCACTGCGATCTAATTCTGACTGCTCATCACCCTGTTTCCCAAGAGCCCACTGTCTTTCCCAGTGGCGCAGCTGGTAATGACACAGGTCTGCAACACAAAGGTCGGGGTTCAACTCCACCTTGGACAATATGTTTTTGCCCTACAAATTAATACACTATCACAGACCACTAATTCATATTCATCATTTATTACAATTCTGCAAACTTTTACCAGCTTTTCTAATATGGACCTCAGATTCTTCTTAACACTCCATGGCACAAATACTCTTCCCTTTAGGCTCTGTGAATATGTGTGTGTATCAATATTTCTCCCATTTTAAAGTATTACTCCTCCATAATTGGTTTCTCTTAAATCAAAGTACTTTTACTACATCTTAGTACTTCTGCTCAATCATAGTATTTCTGCTCAATCATAGTATTTTTGCCAAATCATGGTTTTTGTGCCAAATCATCAGAATCGTGTTTATTGGCCAAGTATATGTGCAGACAAATACAAGGAATTTCGTTCCGTAGATGGTGGCTCTCGAGCACAGCAATGTAAATCTCACACACACACACACACACACGCACCCACACACACACGTATCTATATATACATTACACATGCATACACATACATACACAAAGCTGTGTAAACCAACTATAAATAACTAATCTAAACGTATATACATAAAATACAGAAATGAAATGAGGTGGAATGAATACTACAGAATGTACATAAGGTGCAGTTGCAGTCTGGCAGTGGGGAGCAGTGTGACAGTTCAACTGTTTAGAAGGGAGATGGCGAGGGAAAGAAACTGTTCCTGTGTCGGGTGGTCCTGGTCTGCAGGCTTCTGTACCGCCTGCCAGAGGGCAGCAGATCAAAAAGTCTGTGTCCAGGGTGTGAGGGGTCTGTGATGATTTTCCCTGCCCGCTTTCCTGGTTCTTGAGAGGTACAGATCCTGGATGGAGGGCAGGGGGCCGCCGATGATCCTTTCTGCTGCCCGTACAGTCCGCTGCAGTCTGCACCTGTCCTGTTTAGTGGCTGCACCATACCAGACTGTGATGGAGGAGCACAGGACAGACTCAATGACTGCAGTGTAGAACTGGATCAGCAGCTCCTGTGGAAGACTGTACTTCCCCAGTTGTCTCAGGAAGTACATCCTCTGCTGGGTCTTTTGAGGATGGAGGTGATGTTGGTCTCCCACTTCAGGTCCTGGGAGATGGTGGTACCCAGCAACTTGAAGATCTCCACAGTCGACACAGGGCTGTCTGATATGATGAGGGGTGGCAGAGTTGAGGGATGTCTCCTGAAGTCCACTGTCATCTCTACAGTTTTAAGAGTGTTCAGCTCCAGATTGTGCTGACTGCACCAGAGTACCAGCCGCTCAACTCATCATAACATTTGTGTTATGTTATAGTATTACTACTAAGTGGAGGAATTTCTAAAATGTTACAGTATATGTGCTGATTACAGTATTTCTATATAATAGAATTTTGGCAAATCTCCTCACACCAACACAAAGTCTGAAAACTGCATAGAAAGTCAATGGAGAGCTTGTTCAAAATCACCGCTGGATTTCTCTAATGAGAGGCATTTTCAAATCGTCATATCTCAACGCAGCAAAGTTAAGACATGAGGCTTGTGCCAATATATCTTCAGACACTCCTGACGCTCACAATTCAAGAATTTCTTTCTCACCTATTACCATTTGGCCATGAATTGGGTTTGTTTGAGGGTAGGAAATTCATCCCTCGCTCAGATTTCTTCAGATTTCAAACTCTGGAAATGAGGCACTTTTTTCTCTCGTCATATCTTTTGATGGATTTCCACACAGACCTGAAAATTTCCATGATTGTTCACCAAAGCCTGCTGTCTCTTACGGTGAAAGAATGATATCGATACTCCAAATAGATTTAGAGTTAGAAAGCATTGTTTGAGGGCATGTCAAGGCAGTTTTCGCTTTGCCTCTACTCAGTTATGGTACATTAGAAGTCAAATATCTTCAATAATTCATATTGTAATGATAAATTGTCAATACGTTAAGATCCCCCCATCTCTTCTGAACAAAACGGTGTAAGAATGACTGTTCTAGCCCCTACGGTTAGGAAATTATAGCCATTTGTTTGAGGGGAATCCTCACTATGAAAAATAGACAGCACAAATCCTGTCTCTGTGCTGCATGTGTGTAAAACAGCTGCACCTGTTTTGGCGGGAAAAAGTATACAGCCTCTCTGATTGGTGGATTCAAATTCAGCAGCTCCCAGGCTATTTGGCTGCTGCTGCTGCTAGTGTGTGTGTGTGTGTGTGTGTGTGTGTGTGTGTGTGTGTGTGTGTGTGACAGAGAGAGAGAGAAAGAGAGGGCGAGAGAGCGTTTTTATGGGAGCATCTTATTGTATGATTTAAATTCAATATATTTAGACTGGTTGACTGAATTTGATCCTGTGTCTCTCTGTGCATGTGTGTTTCCATATGTGTCCATATTTTTGATTGTGTGACTGTTATACTTTTTTTTTGCTGATTTTTTTTTTTCATTCAACAATTACATTTGAGGGAGCCTTAGAATGTTCAGCATTTTTCAGCTGTTCATTTTGCTTTTCCAATTTTTCTATTTCAGTTATTACTATTGTGCTAAGTCATAGCATTTCTGCTGCTTTTCAGTATTTGTGCTAAATACAGCATTTGTGCTAAATCATACTATTTCAGCCATTTTATAGTATTTGTGCTAAAACATAATATTTCTACTAAACGCAGTATTTCTGGGTAATCATAGTATTTCTATGTATTCCTGCCAGCTCCTCAGGGAGCCAATCCTCTGTGAGTACTGTAATTTTCAAATTGACATATCAAGTCATGCATGACTTCCCAACCAGCCCATCACATCTGACGGCTGAGACATTCAAATTTCCATATTGGGGCTTTCATGGGTTGTAAGTCAACCACTCATCCATGTCATGTATCTCTACAAATTCATATTTTTACTTTAAACACACAACACTTGACAATCCCCCATCTCTTCTGAACAAAACAGTGTAAGAATGACCGTTCTAGACCCTACGGTTAGGAAATTATAGCCATTTGTTTGAGAGGAGTCCTCACTATGAAAAATAGACTGAACAAATCCTGTCTCTGTGTTGCGTGTGTAAAAACAGGTGCACCTGTTTTGGCGGGGAAAAAGTACATAGCCTTTCTGATTGGTGGATTAAAATTAAGCAGCTCCAGGCTTTTTGACCTACCTAGAAACATACAGGAAACACTGTATGTACAGCCCCTATTTGTTCACTTGCTTCTGCTGCTGCTGCTTGTGTGTGTGTGTGTGTGTGTGTGTGTGTGTGTGTGTGTGTGAGAGAGAGAGAGAGAGAGAGAGAGAGAGAGAGAGAGAGAGAGCGCTTTATGGGTGTATCTTATTGTGTGCCTACTGGTGGTGGTCAGAGGGCCCGGTGGCGCCAGTGTCCAGCAGCCTCACCTCTGTCAGTGCGCCCCAGGGTGGCTGTGGCTACAACGTAGTTTGCCATCACCAGTGTGTGAATGGGTGAATGACTGGATATGTAAAGCACTTTGGGGTCCTTAGGGACCATAAAAGCGCTATATAAATACAGGCCATTTACCATGTCCATATTTGTAATTGTGCAAGTTATTACTATTATGCTAAATTATAGTATTTCTGCTACTTTTCGGTATTTGTGCTAAATACAGTATTTCTGCTAAATCTTAGTATTATTGCTTAATTATATTATTTGAGCAAAATCATAGTATTTGAGCATATTCTTTCTATTTGTGCCATAGCATAGTATATTTGCTGAATTACAGCATTTCTGCTATGTTGTAGTATTTGTCCTAAATCACAGTATTTGTGCAATGTTTAGGTATTTTTGTTTAAATAAAGTATCTATGTAATCTGGTACCATGGTTGCTAAAATCCTATATTTCTGAAAAGTTATCTTGTTTCTGCTAAGTTACAATATTTATTCTAATTTCTGCTGCTAAGTTCTGCTATGTTATTGTATTTCTGCCAAGTATTATGTTTTCTTTACATTATTGCAGTTCTGCTAAGTAATTACATTTTGCTAAGTTCTTATGCTTCTGCAAAGTTATTACAATTTTTGCAAAGGTTTTACAATTTCTGCAACTTTTCAGCTTTTTCAGCTAGTTTCAGCTGACAGCTTCAGCTTTATAGCATCCACACTGCATTTTCGCAGGAAATGCAAATTTTTCTAGTTATTATTATTCTAGTTGCCACTTTTGCGCTTTATTTGGCACTTAACTACTTCCACAATTTTCAGCCGATTTTCACCGTTCAAATTTTAAACTATTCTGCTATTTCTGCTAATGATGGCAATGACTTTTGGTATTTTTAACTGTTATACTTTTTAAAATATTAAGCTTTTTTCCTTTAATTTGTCCCATTGAAATGAATGGGAAACTTCCACAATTCTGCTAAAACTTGCTTGTTTTTGAAACTTAACTACTTTTTCCTACTTTCACGTAGAACAACCATTCAAACTTTAAAATGTTCACAAATTATTGGGCTATTCATGAATGATTCAGCTTTTTCATATCTGTTACAGTTTTACTTTTATCCCTCTTAAAGTTTTGAGTTGCAAAATTGTGATTTTTCAGAAAATACATGCGTTGTTATGGTTGCTATGCACTTGGCTTCCAGTGTGCCACTGTAGGTTTCGCAGTCTTCTCTTCATGTCCGAACAACTTCTTGCTACTTGCTCAATTTTCACTCAACTTCCACAAATTATACATCAAAACGTAGGCATTTTTGCTGGCTTTCCGAAAATGTCACCATCATTGTTGTGAGATTTATAGAATTTTGGCAAATCTCCTCAGACCAACACGAAGTGTGAAAACTCTCCATAGAAAGTCAATGGAGAGTTTGTTCAAAATCACCGCTTGATTTCTGTAATGAGAGGCATATTCGAATCGTCATATCTCCTTAACGAAGCGAAGTTAAGACATGAGGCTTGTGCCAATATATCTTCAGACACTCCTGACGCTCACAATTCAAGAATTTTTTTCTCGCCTATTACCATTTGGCCATGAATTGGGTTTGTTTGAGGGTAGGAAATTTGTCCTCGCTCAGATTTCTTCAGATTTCAAACTCTGGAAATGAGGCACTTTTTTCTCTCGTCATATCTTTTTGATGGATTTCCACACAGACCTGAAAATTTCCATGATTGTTCACCAAAGCCTGCTGTCTCTTACGGTGAAAGAATTATATCAATACTCCAAAGAGATTTAGAGTTAGAAAGCGTTGTTTGAGGGCAAGCCAAGGCAGTTTTCGCTTGCCTATACTCAGTTATGGTGCATTAGAAGTCAAATATCTTCAATAATTCATATTTTAATGATAAAGTGTCAACACTTTAAGATTCCCCATCTCTTCTGAACAAAACGGTGTAAGAATGACCGTTCTAGCCCCTACGGTTAGGAAATTATGGTCATTTGTTTGAGGGGAGTCGTCATTATGGGAAATAGACTGCAAAAGTCCTGTGTCTCTCTGTGCTGCGTGCACCTGTTTTGGCGGGGAAAAAGTGCACAGGCTCTCTGATTGGTGGATTCAAATTCAGCAGCTCCCAGGCTGCTTGACTGAGCTAGAAACTTACTTCTCTCCCTGTGTGTGTGTGTGTGTGTGTGTGTGTGTGTGTGTGTGTGTGTGTGTGTGTGTGTGTGTGTGTGTGTGTGTGAGAGAGAGAGAGAGAGAGAGAGAGAGAGAGAGAAAGCCTTTTTATGGGATGATCTCATTGTAAGATTCAAATTCAATATATTTAGACTGGTTGACTGAATTGGATCTTGTGTGTGTGTGTGTGTGTGTGTGTGTGTGTGAGAGAGAGAGAGAGAGAGAGAGAGAGAGAGAGAGAGAGAGAAAGCCTTTTATGGGATGATCTCATTGTAAGATTCAAATTCAATATATTTAGACTGGTTGACTGAATTGGATCTTGTGT